>NC_088863.1:11534671-11674671 GCF_032884065.1 Artemia franciscana
AAAAAAAAAATCGATGAATATCCAGACTTGACCAGTTCCACACTGTAAAGGGAACAGAAAAATCCTTCTTTAGCAATTATATTTCATTAGTAACTCAAGGCATATTTTTCACTTTTTTTGTTACTTATGATGTTCTATCATTTAAAATTGAAAGTAAGGAATCCAATTTAGGTCATCAGCTTGTTATTGAGAGTATAATTTCTTGCCTCTGTAATCGGGAAATGCCTTGCCACCCCCTCCCCCCCCCCCCCCGAAAAGCAAAATCTTAAGATATGAAAGATTAATAACTTTGTGGAAGTGATGAAAAACTCGAGAGCCATAGCCGTTTGGAGTAAAGCCAAGACAGATAGTCTCTGTGAGAGGTAAAGCTGGCTTAACTTTTTCAGAGTTGAAAAAAAATGATTAATTTCACTTCTTGATGATAGATTTTTAAATTTTTTTTCTGTTATTACCCAAAAACTTTATGAAAGGCCAACACTATTTATCAATTATTTTTGTTTAATTAAACAGTATGCTATGGTAAGCAAGGTCACACAAATTCTCCGTGATTGCTGAATCAAAAATATCCGGTTTTAAATTTTCTTTTAAATAAGAATCTATTGCAATTTTGTGCTGCTGTTGTGCATTTTCGAAATTTTCGCTGTTGTTTGCCCACATAAAATTTTCCACGGGGACAACATATTCTATATATTCCGCTTCGTATATTCTTTTTGACATTATGTCTTTTTCACTATACAGTAAAGATCCTATAGATAGTTGTGATTCAAAAGCAGATGTTATAATATGTCTTTATAGTTCTAGTTTGTATAATTATAATATGTTTTAATATAGAAACAAATAAGCAAAAATTACATGAGCCCAGAGGAAAAGAAGAAAAAAGAATTATATAAGAAATATTGCATGATTTTACCATTTGTTCCTATTTCGTGTAAAAATTGAGAAAGGAATTTAAAACCATACTATATCAATTACTTTTAAATCCCAACTAGTAACAGGATTTTTCCGAAACATGTAACAAGAAAAAATATACAAAGCGGAGCATATAATTACCTTGTTCCTGCATAATTTTTTTTTATGGGCAGAACACAACATAATTTAGGATTCAACAGCATAAAAACGCAATTGATCCTTGTTTAAAATGAAATACAAATCAGCAGCCACGAAACATTAGTTTGATCTTTCGCACCATAAGCCACAATTTGACACAAAAAAGAAATTGATTATAGTTCTCTGCCTTATAAAGATTTTGGCAAATAATAGAAATTACAGAATAATTATCTATGAGGGGATCTTTTAAATAGAGATGACTGAGAATATAGACTGAGCCATACTTATAATAGTTTAACTAAAAGACTAGTCAATTCTCAAATACTTCAAATAATGACTTTCCGCAAAATCGGGCACAGACAAGTTTTAACCTTATAATAAACTTTAAAATGAAATGCATTTTGTAAAGCATCAACGTGATTCTTTCAGATTAGAAAGCGAAAAGATTTATGCAATTTGCCGAACGCAATACATTTTTCTTGGTTTGTATTTAATTATAATTATTTCAACCAGAGGCATACGAGATTTTTTTAAATAATAATAAACTGTTTCATTTTGCTGGATTTCAATTTCAGATGACCAACTCTATCCCGGATGCTGTTTTATTGCATTGTGATATTCCAGAGAGACAATGATTTTGTCCTGATTTGTCTGTTTCGTTGCTTTCGGCAGCGTTTCGTCCCTTTCGGTCCTTTAATGAAATTTTGTGGGTGTATGTTTGACCTAAGGTCTTACCGCGTCCTTTCAATTTGATTGTCCTGCTCTTCACGTTAAAGTTTGACTCTTTCTCTCAACTCTACTTTTTAAAACAGTAAGAAACTTTGCATAAAGAGCGGGGTGTTGAGGAGGGAACAGTGCCTTTTATATGCGGAGTGTTTTCTGTTAGTTTTAAGTTTTAACATCGCATCCTTACTTCCAATTGAAAAAACTTGTTTTTTTATTTACTTTCTGAAAGTTTTTGAAGTAATGCATGTGTTGATTATGGCTCTCTGCACGTCAAAAATTAAAACGAAATTTGAATGTTAATTTTTATTTGGCTAAATGGCTTTCTCTTAATCTTGATCGGACAATTTTAAGGAAAAAAGTTTGGGGGAGGAGGCCTAGTTGCCCTCCAATCTTTTGGTTACTTAAAAGGGCAACTGGAACATTTAAATTTTTAAGAGCATTTTTATTAGTAAAAAATATACATAACTTACGAATTAACCTGCGACCTTGCGACTTGCGAATTAACGAACTATACTTGAATATTTGTATTACTTATACGAGGAAATTTTCCCCCTGGTTTATGTCTCGCTCTTTACACTAAAGCTTAAATGTTTTCCCAATTCCTTAAGAATGATCCCTGAATCATAAAGGCCGTAGAATAAATAGTTGAAATTGCTAAAAATACTTTAAAGTAAAGAACGACATATTTAAGAGGAGGTAAAACCCTCATATGCGTAATACTTTCTGTTTGTTTTAAGTTATAACGCTGCTCCTTACTTTCAGTTGAAAAAACTTATTCGTATTAATTTTTTCATTGTTTTTTGTTTTAAATAATACTAGAAAATCCTTTGCCTCCTTCAAGGATATTCTCTTCCTGCATGACAAATTCCTCCCTGGAAAGATCCTCTCACGTAACTCTTTCTCCTATCTCCCCCCCCCCAACCAAACAAAATCCCCCTGAAAACGTCTGTAAACTTCCCAATAACCATTACTAGATGTAAACACTGGTCAAAGTTTGTAACTTACAGCTCCTCCCCTGGGGAATGTGAGGGAGTAAGTCGTCCCCAAAGACAATGCTATTTGGTTTTTCGACTATGTTGAAAAAAATGGCTATCTCAAATTTTAATCCAGTGACTTTGGGAAAATACTTAGCGTGGGAGGGGGCCTAGTTGTCATCCATTTTTTACACTTAAAAAGGACACTAGAACTTCTAATTTCCCTTAGAATTAGCCCTCTCACGACATTCTAGTACCACTGGGTTGATACGATCACCCCTAGAAAACAAAACAACAAACAAATACTCACGCACCCGTGATCGGCTTTCTGGCAAAAAATAAGAAATTCCAGTTTTTTGTAGATAAGAGCTTGAAACTTTCTACCTGTAGGGTTCTTTGATATGCTGAATGCAATGGTTTGATTTTCGTTAGTATTCTATGAATTTTTTCCCCCGTTTTCCAAATTAAGTAAAATTTTCTCAAACTCGTAACTTTTCATGGGTAAGAATAAATTTGATGAAACTTATATGTTTAAAACCAGTATAAAAATCTGATTCCCTTGATGTGACTACTGTTATCAAAATTCCGTTTTTTAGAGTTTCGTATAATATTGAGACGAGTTGCTGCTCACTACAGTTCATTACCACAAACTGTTTGATCATAAGCCAATCTGTGCAACCAGACGGTTGAAAAGGCAGAAACTCAGTAGAAAATTAGGAAAATATTTGCTTCAAATACCATTAGCATCTTGATCAGTTTCGTGTGTGAAAACCCCTTTTTTAAGTATGTCAAAATCCATCTTAATCGCATAATTTTAGCAAAACTAACAACTTTCTTCAACAGATTTCCATTGGTTTAAAATGTTTCTATTTTTGACTGATAAACATTATCTGTTTATATATATTTGAAATATAAACCATGAACTCTGTTACAATTCCCTGCAGTAATACGGGACGGTGAAGGACATTCTTAATGTCTTAGGACATTCAAGATACTTATGAAAACACACTGGGTTTTTCGACGTTGAACTCTTCCCCTTAGCATAAATCCCCTGTTATGAAATTTAAGACTGAAAGTATTGCTTTGCCAGTTGATTGCTCTAAAATCATATTCGACTTATTAGTCTATTTTATTTATTTTATAATTATTATTCTATTAATTTAGCAGGATAGATAATTGAGCGTAAAGATGCGGTGCTTCTTTTTCTAACATAAGAAACAATTCTAGGATTCCAGGACTATTGTTTTGAGCAAGATCACCTTCTCAACTGACTCAATCTTTTTATCTGGATTCCTTGAACAATTCCTGACTCTAGGAGCAGCAAGTAGTAAGTATATGATTAGCTGTAAGAATACAGAATACTAGTGTTATTCTTTTCAATCTTTATTTAGATAAAGAGTAAATAAAATGTCTCCAACTTATTTTCTTGTTTAACTGTTTGTTGACTTAGGATACGATTTCTTCGCTGAGGAGCAGAGGCTGTACAAGGAGCCGAAGAGCTTAAATGAGCAGTAAATTAGTTTAGCTAGGGATGAGCCAAAAATATAATTTATTAAAAAAAAGTAAAGGGTTCTATTACTTTTAAAATGTAAAAAGGGGAGAAAAAAGTCATTGACGACAATTTTATGGAGAATGAAACGACCTTAATGTTGAGAACCCTTGATTTTTATTTAAATTTTACAATTAAAAGCAGCCATGTCTGTTGCAGCGCCTATTTCTGTGAAAATGAATGCTATCACACAAAAAGACGGCAACAGTATACGGACTACACATAATTAAGTTGGATATTTACTACTCAGCTCTCTGATTTTAACCTAGAAAAGAAAAAGGACATTAACTGATTGGAGAAAAAGACAAGTAAAGAAGTAATAAAAAATAAACACAGAAAATAAGAAGAGGACTAAATCAACAAGGAAGAGAAAAAGAGGGCTAAAACAAAAAACCGACCCTCGAATAGAAAACCAAATTAATATTCGGTCCAAAATTAAAATTTCGGAAAAATTATTACGAAAAAAGAAGAATAAGCCTGGAAGAACAAAAAGGAACATTTAACTAATAACTATGGCAAGGCGTCAGTATATGGGTTTGTAGTTGAAAATCGCGGATATTATAATAGGTGCTGTCTCACGAAATTTCATTCAACCTTTTCTGACCGTGTTATCCTCTTTGAGTCTGGTCTTCACTCTTGCTTTGATAAAGTGATCTTCTTTCATTATTTTCTGTTTGAAAATTTTCTTTTTTATTCGGTATGCTTTTACCCGAATAGAATTTAGCTAACTTGGCGGGAATGATATTATTTTTATCGTGTTCCATAATCAGAAGGGTATTACATCTGAATCATCATTAAGCTTTGCAGTTATTACGTAATTAAACTCGTGATGGATTCAAAATATCAAGGAATTAGCTGAGAATCTCAACTGTTTAATTTCAATGTTTACTCTCATTTGAAAAACAACTTACTTTTGTGATTTTATGGCACTTGGTATTAACCTAGTGACATATAGCGATCGCAAATTCTGTCGGTCTTTACCTGTTTTGCTACTTTAGGTACTTCCAGGTCAGCTACGACTGTGAAATTTGGCAGGCATATCAGGGACCGGACCAAATTACATTAGAAATAGTCGTTTTCCTGATTTGACCATCTAGAGGTAGGGGGGGGGGCGGTTAATTGGTAAAAAATAGAAAAAATGAAGAATTTTCAACTTACGAACGGGTGATGGGATCTTAATGAAATTTGATATTTGGAAGGATATCTTGTCTCAGAGATCATATTTTAATTCCTGATCAGATCTGGTGACATTGGGGGGATTTGGAGGGGGAACCTGAAATCTTGGAAAACGCTTAGAGTGGAGGGATCGGGATGAAACATGGTGGAAAAAATAATCAGGAGTCCTAGATACGTGATTGACATAACCGAAACGGATCTGCTCTGTTTGAGGGAGTTGGCGGGGAGGGTTAATTCTGAAAAATTTGAAAAAATGCGGTATTTTTAATATACGAAATAGTTGTCGGATCTTAATGAGATTTGAAGTTTGGAAGGATATCGTGTCTAAAACCTCTTATTTTAAATCCCGACTGGATCCGGTGACAATATGGGGAATTGAGGGGGGAACCTAAAATCTTGGAAAACGCTTAGCGTGGAGGGATCGGGATGAAACTTGATGGGAATAAATAAGCAAAAGTTATAGATACGAGATTAAATAATTGGTACGAACCCATTCTATTTGGGGGAGCTGGGGGTTGTTAATTGGAAAAATTCAGGAAAATAGAGGTATTTTTAACTTAAGAACGGGTGACCTGATCTTAATGAAATTTGACATTTAGAAGGAACTCGTGTCTCAGAGCTCTTATTTCAAATCCCGACCAGATCTGCTGACATTGGGGGAAGTTGGAAGGGGAAACCGAAAATCTTGGAAAACGCTTATAAATGTCGTAGATACGTGATTGACGTAACCGAACTGGATCCGCTCTCTTTGACGGAGTTAGGTGGTGGGGTTCAGTGCTTTGGCGAGTTTGGTGCTTTTGGACGTGCTAGGACGATGAAAATTGGTAGGCTTGTCAGGGAGCTGCACATATTGACTTGATAAAGTCGTTTTCCCCGATTCTACCATCTGGGTGGCTGAAGGGAAAGAAAAATTGAGGTATTTTTAACTTACGAGTGGGTGATCGGATCTTAATGAATTCTGATAATTAGAAGGACTCGTGACTCAGAGCTCTTATTTTAAATCCCAACCGGAATTTGGCCTCAGATTTTCCTATTAAAGCAATCTATTGATTCTTAAAATTTTGCTAGAGCTCATACCATATGAGCTTTTGGCTCTTAGCCCTTTCGACCTCGTCACAAATGCCATATGAGCTCTTAGCTCTTGTTTTTTCTTCTTTTTTATGAGAAAAAGAGCAAAGTGAGACCTTGGGAACTGTTCAATTCTTGTCATTGGAGACTTACGGGGCAGAGAGCCATCTCTGGGAAACAAAAGGAAACACGATTTTCCAAGCAACAAGAAAACAACTTTTAACCATAAAAAACTTTAGCTTGCAGTGGCCAGCTTTATAATCTTGACAGCTCAGTTATGGAAACTAAAACAGCTGGTATTTTTGGAGAGATAAACGAAACTACTCGAGTTATACAGGAAACTTAAGGTCTAGCCTAAGTCCAAGCATTTTATTCCCTAGTCAATTCTTTTTCTTAGGCGGCAACTCGGTCAAATACAAAGGTATTAGTTTTCTTCCTCGCTTCAGCTAAACAAACATAAGAAGGTTGAACTGAAGGGGTTTATCACTCAAAATTACGATTATGCTATCCTTAGCAATTCTTCTTGTAATTATTAACACAATATAATTTTTTACATGTATTTATTAACCGGTAGTTTGATGTCTGCACGCTACTGATTCTCTAGATTCTGTTTAAGCAAGTTACAACTAACTAATACTAGACTGAATCGCTCTTTAACAATCAGGATGGTTAGTCCCTTGGTGTAATTTATTCATTCTCACACACTCCAATTACAGTTGGATCTAGTCTCTTGAGGGGAATTTTTGACTTCGGAACACAAATATGTAAAGTATTTGGGACTGCAGCCAGGAAGCATATATTATACCAAAATGCAAACTCGAAATAGGTTTTATAATTATTTTGGAATTATAAAAAAAATATTTGTCGGCTTTAGATTTGATTGGATCAAAATATTCACCAGATTTATTTTATTTCTTTTGACATAAACACCGCCGAAATCACTGATTCAGGAACGTAAGGCAAACTCCAAATGTTTAATATGTGAGGTATAGGAAGATTCCTTGAGAATCCGTCCTGCCTTAATAACAGAAACTCAATTCATATCATTTATTTAATAAAAAAGAGATATAGTTCAGAAAATTAAAGAAACTCAATTCTTTTCCAGACAGCCCTGCTTGTAAATACCCCCAAAAAGGAAGAAAAACATTAAGCATACAAAGAAAGAATTTTTCAACAGAAGCTTCAAGCTTCTTTCAACAGAAGAAGGAGGAAGAGGGACAGAAATTAATATCTATCCCCTCTTGATTCCCGGGAATACTTTTGGTCATACAGCAGGACACTAGACCTCCTTTTCCTAAATGCTGGTCAATTGTTGAGAGTTTATTTCAATTATTTTCCGAAGGTGGGGAAGCAAGGATTTCCATTGATATTCTTTAAGAATTAAGCAATGTCTATTTTTATATTGATGTTGGGGGATATTTTCCTATTTTGAGTAAATATTTTTTGAACCTTTTAACCGCAAAGCGGCGGGGACACAGCTCTTGGCAAGTCGCCAATAGACCACTGCTCCAACACCACTGCATGAAGCTGAGTCCCAAACATATTTTGGCCAAAGAAAACTTATTTCCAGTTTCTAGTTTCTTCCCATTAGAAAAATTAGTTCCCCCCTTCCTTAATTTTCAAATCTGAGTGCAACCATGAATAAATTAATTTGGTGGTTAAATATAGGTATTCACTAACAAGATCAATTTATCAATGACGAAAATTTAACAGCAAATAATCCATTAGAATCCTATTTAATGCATATAAAAAGCCAGATCTAAATACATGTGCCTTTATTATAAGAGTAATGTTTGCGGGGCATTGATGTTACTTCAAAGGATGGTTCAATTTTAATTAAATCACTCAGAAGGGTACCAATTCCTAAACACTCTCTATTAAAACATCTTCAGTACAATATACAAATGATTGAGTGACAAATTTACCCTTGAATTTTAAGCCAATAATCACTAATAAAATTAAATCAAAACATACGTCGAAAGCATGAAAGTAGAAGAAAAAAGCGAGCACAATGCTCAGTATTTGTGCTAAACTTTTAAAATGGAAGTTTTTTGAGAGGGTATATTAATTAAAAAGAAAAAGAAACGTCCTATCCCCATTGTCATCTCAACTTCAGATCTATAATCTATGGTATTAAATAGCTTTAAAATTATAATCTTGGTAACCATTATTTTATTTATTTTTCATTTTACTTTATAATTAATTGTTGTGACTTTAATTCATATTTTTAGGCAGATTCGGTAGGTTGCGGCAGCCGATGGACCTATATACAAATATCCCTGATCAGTCCTATACAGCAAAGAATTACCAGCTTTATATCATCATTTATATCATCGTCCACGGTCAATTCAGGCGGCATTTCAAGAGTGATGGATCCTTCATCAGAAATTGGAAAATTGGACCTTTCAAAAGTAATTTCATTTTCAGTGTCTGGTATATCCAGTTCTTCAGTGACACACTAAAATGGAGAAACATTGGTTAGTACTTGCCAAGGTTTTTAGGAATGAACCTTCTTAAAGCTATTGACCAAATTCATCACGTAAGATGCACATCCTTATGGAATCAAACAGTTCGTGGTAACGAACGATAGTAAAGAGCGCCTTGGCTCAATAGTAACCAAAACTAAAAAAATGGTATTTTGATGCCAATAGTTACATCAAAAGAATCGCATTTTAATGCTGATTTTAAATATATAAGTTTCATCAAGATTAGTCCTACCTGTCAAAAGTTACAAGCCTGAGAAAATTTGCATCATTTTAGAAAATAGGGGGAAATACCCCATAAAAGTCATAAGATCTTAACGAAAATCACACCATCAGATTCAGCGTATCAGAGAACCTTACTGCAGAAGTTTCAAGCCCCTATCTACAAAATTGTGGAATTTTACATTTTTTGCCAGAAGACAAATCACGGATGCGTGTTTATTTGTTTTTTTTTTCCCAGGGGTGATCATATCGACTCAGTGGTCCTAGAATGTGCCGAAAGGGCTCATTCTAACAGAAATTAAAAGTTCTAGTGCCCTTTTTAAGTGACCAAAAAAATTGGAGTGCATCTAGGTCCCCTCCCACGCTCATTTGTTTCCCAAAGTCACCGGATCAAAATTCTGAGATAGCCATTTTATTCACCATAGTTGAAAAACTTAATAACTATGTCTTTGGGGACGACTTACTCCCCGCAGTTCTCGTGGGAGGGGCTGCAAGTTATAAAATTTGACCTGTAGTTTACATATAGTAATGGTTACTGGGAAGTGTACAGACGTTTTCAGGGGGATTTTTTTTTGGTCCGGGGGGAGAGGGGAGGGGGGGTTGTGCATGGGAGGATCTTTCCATGGACGAACTTCTCATGGGGGAAGAGACTTTCAATGGATGGGGATCAGGATTCTCTAGCATTATTTAAAAAAACAATGAAAAAATAAATATGAAAAGTTTTTTCTACTGAAAGTGAGGAGCAGCATTAAAACTTAAAACGAACAGAAATTATTACGTATATGAGGGGTTTACCTCCTCGTAATACCTCGCTCTTTACGCTTGAGCTCTTTTAGTAATTTCAACTATTTATTCTACGGTCTTTGTGATTCAGGGGTCATTCTTAAGGAATTGGGACAAAATTTAAGCTTTAGTGTAAAGAGCGAGGTATCGACAAGGGGTGAGCCCCCTCATATACGCAATAAAAACATACGAATATAGAAGTTCGCTACGTAAGTTAATTCGTAAGTTACGTATATTTTTTACTTATGAAATCGTTCGTAAAAATTAAAAGTTATAGTCGCCTTTTTAAGTAATCAAAAAATTGGAGAGCAGCAAGGCCTCCTCTCTCGCTTCTTTTTTCTCAAAATCTTCAAATTAAAACTATGAAAAAGCCATTTAGCCCCAAAAAATTAATATGCAAATTTCGTTTTAATTATTTATGCGCGGAGAGCCAAGATCAAAAAATGCATTAATTCAAAAACGTCCAGAAATTAAACAAAAGAAAACAAGTCTTTTTAAATGAAAGTAAGGAGTAACATTAAAACTTAACACGAACAGATATTACTCCGTATATGAAAGGGGCTTTTCCTCCTCAACGCCCCAGTCTTTACGCTAAATTTTTGTACTGTTTTAAAATGTAGAGTTAAGAGAAAGAGTCAAACTTTAGCGTAAAGAGCCGGGCGTTGAGGAGGAAAAGCCCCTTTCATATACGGAGTAATTTCTGCTCGTTTTAAGTTTTAATGTCGCTCCTTACTTTCATTCAAAAAAACTTGTTTTTTTTTTGTTTAATAAACTACAGGATTGACAAATATGGCCCATATACTAAGACATAAAACACTTACTCTGTAGCTTAGTAAGATTTTCATTATTATCTTTTTGTACAAGAAGGCCTGCATTCAGAATGGGGTTTCATCTGGTTCGACCCCCCCCCCCAGAAATGTTTCTTCGACTCGTAAAAAAGTAACAGCATAGAAGTAAAAGAAAATCTTTGTCCCGTTTTGAAGTTGTTTTTCTTTAATCCTTCTCCCGAACAAAATTATCCCACAAACAAAAGTCCTAGTTCCCGTCCAGGCCACAGGACATGATTTTGGAATAACATTATTTTCTTTGATTCATTAATTTGGGAGCATTATGACCTGCGCTGTCGCTCCATCTAGTATATTTTTCTTCATCTTAGAAATGAGGGTACTAGGTAAGCACAATTAGCCAGACAGTAGGTAAGGCCGCATCTAGGGAGGGGGTCCCCCCAAAGAAAAACAAAGTTTATCCAAATCTTAAAAACATAACAAAAATGCGTATAAATTTTTTTTGATGAGCTTTTATAGTTTCTTACCCCTCCCCCCTTTGACACAAAATTCTGGATACGGCCCTGACAGTAGAGAATAGACTTACAATTACAATATTTTCTTGTTTATCCCAAATCAAAACTTTCAAACCAGAGCAGACGTAGTAAGGATTGTTGATTCTTATTCCTAGACCTAATCGATTCCTAAATAATAAAATACTTCATCACGTCAAACGCCTAAGATGGAGATAATTTTATTTACTTAATGGAAATTCAACATTACTAGGGTTCCAAATTCCCACCCAAGGTTAGATTGCATAAATTTTAGGGGGAAATATATCGTTTTTGTGGGAAAAATTCGAACGTTGCTTACAAGCACACTGGAATAGCAAAAGTAAGGAGTAAGCAAATACGTAATAAAGCAGGCAGAACATTAACACTCCAAATGTAACATTTCTGGATTTGAGCCAAATCCAGAAATGTTTCCAATCCAAAGTCGGACAGACACATGTCCAACACGCTTCGAGCCCGTAAACGAATAAATAAAAAAAACTGATTTTTTTAGCTGAAAGTAAGGAGCGACATTAAAACTTAAAACGAACAGAAATTACTCCGTATATGAAATGGGTTGTCCCCTCCGCAATCCCTCGCTCTTTACGCTAAAGTTTGACTCTTTGCCACAATTCTACTTTTTAAAACAATTAAAAGCTTTAGCGTAAAGAGCGAGGGATTGCGGAGGGGACAACCCATTTCATATACGGAGTAATTTCTGTTCATTTTAAGCTTTAATGTCGCTCCTTACTTTCAGCTAAAAAAATTTGTTTTTTTTTATTTAATTTCTGAACGTTTTTGAATTAATGCATGTTTGGTTTTGGCTCTCCGCACATAAATTATTAAAATGAAATTTGTATATTAATTCTTTTTTGGCTAAATGACTTTCTCTTAGTTTTGATCGGACGATTTTGAGAAATAAGGGGTGGAGAAGGAAGCCTAGTTGGCCTCCAATTTTTCGGTTACTTAAAAAGGCAACTAAAACTTTAAATTTTTAACGAAGGTTTTTATTAGTAAAAAATATACGTAGCTTAAGAATTAACTTACGTAACAAACTTTCATAACCTTATATTTTTATTATGTATACGAGGGGGTTTGTACCCTCGTTAATACCTCGCTCTTTACACTAAATCGTAAGTTTTGTCCCAATTCTTTAAGAATGACCCCTGAATCAGAAAGGCCGTAGAATAAACAGTTGAAATTACTAAAAATACTTTAGCATAAAGAGCGAGGTATTTATCTCCTCCTAAATACCTCGCTCTTTATGCTAAAGTATTATTAGAACCCCTCATATTCGTAATAATATCTGTTCGTTTTAAGTTTCAACGCTACTCCTTCTTTTCATTTGAAAAAAGTTTTCATGTTTATTTTTCATTGTTTTCTTATAGTAATGCTAGAAAATCCTGCGCCCTTTTCATTGAATTTTTCTTCCCCCATGACAGATTCCTCCAAGTAAAGATCCTCCAACATAGCCCCCTCTCCTCAGCCCCACCCCCCAAAAAAATAAAATCCCCCCCAAAACGTCTGTACACTTCCTAATAACCATTACTATATGTAAACACTGGTCAAAGTTTGTAACTTGCAGCCCTTCCCCCCAGGGGTTGTGGGGGAGTAAGTCATCCCCAAAGACATAGTTATTATGGTTTTCGACTATGCTGAACAAAATGGCTATCTCAAAATTTTGATCCGTTGACTTTGGGAAAATGAGCGTGGGAGGGGGCCTAGATGCCCTCCAATTTTTTGGTCACTTAAAGAGGGCACTAGAACTTTTCATTTTCGTTAGAATGAGCACTCTTGCGACATTCTAGGACCACTTGGTCGATACGATGTCCCCTGGGAAAAAAAAAAAAAAAAACAAATAAACACGCACCCGTGATTTGTCTTCTGGCAAAAAATACAAAATTCCACATTTTTCTAGATAGGAGCTTGAAACTTCGACAGTAGGGTTCTCTGATACGCTGAATCTGATGGTGTCATTTTCGTTAAGATCCTACGACTTTTAGGGGGTGTTTTCCCTATTTTCTTAAATAAGGCAAATTTTCTCAGGCTCGTAACTTTTGATGGGTAAGACTAAACTTGATGAAACTTATATATTTAAAATCGGCATTAAAATGAGATTCTTTTGATGTAGCTATTGATGTCAAAATTCAATTTTTTCGAGTTTTGGTTACTATTGAGCCGGGTCGCTCCTTACTACAGTTCGTTACCACGAACTTTTTGAAAACGTTTAAATTCCCACTGGGTTGAACATAGAGAACCTGAAGACATTTACCGAACCTGCTTAAAACACGTCTTTGATCGTGTGCCTGAAAACGTATGCCTCAAACGTGCACCGGTGCCTGAAAACAGGATTCAAAAGGGATGGCTAAAAACCAAAAAGTTTGTATCTCTCATAAGTGAAGAAATAACTCACAGAATAGCCTAGAAATTGTACCAACAATAATCAAACTAAAAGAAAATGGAAAAGGCCATAAGATTAACAAAATTACCGCATGCCTTTGGCTCTCCAAAACAAGTAAAATTGACTTCGATGATTTTGAGACCCTTCAGTTATTTACGAATACCCCGTTGAAGTATCATGACCATAAAGCGTAAACCACCTTAAGAAAGTTGGTACTTTGTACGAAAATATTAACTTAGAAGAAGGGGAACAAAAAGATATTGAACTGAAAAATAAATACGGAATTCCAAAAATTAAGAAGCTTCTAAATAAAATTGGGGAGGATTTGAAGCCCACTAAATCTTTAATATTATTCTCATTTGTTACAACACCAGATAAAGTTACTATTGGGCCGCTAAGTTATTCTGTCAGGCCATGGCCACTAAACCTAAAAGGTGTACTAAATGATAATTATGTGGCCATGCGAAAGATGTGTGCCGTAACAGCGCAAAGACCTGTGGAAAATGTGCCAGCAGAGGCCACTCTGCAGAAAATAGTACACAAATCCAGAAAGAATTAAAACTCCTTATCCGTACAATGAAAATTGTATTAAAACCCAACGTAAATGAAAAGTTGAAGATTGAAGAAATTAAAAAGAGCTGCAGAAAAACTGTTTCTTGGAATAACTAGTTTTGACGAAACAAGATTCTGAAATAGAAGAAGAATTTTTACCAACAACAGGGAGTGGATCAAGGGACTAGTCAGAATAACAAAGATATTAGCGTGAAATTTTGGCATTTAAAGTGCAACACCTTGAATAAGCCAAAATTAATTGAATTCAAGATGATGTTAAGTGATGAACACCTTACGATAGCATGTTTACAGAAGACATGGGGGTCCAACCCCACTACTACCAATTTCAAGCGAAATGAAATGGCCAGAATAAACCGGGAAAAACAGGAAGTCAACATTGAAAAAGTGGAGGAGGAATTTCGATAAACGAAGATTATTTCCAAATAACAGAAACTTTACATTTGACTAATGATATGATAAACTTAGAAGTCGTTATAGTAAATTGTGTTAGAATTGATGGTGCAGTTTATAAGGCAGAAACATTTATAACAGCAACCAGATTTAGTTCATTAAAATATATGAATCCTCAAATTAATTGCTTAAGCACAATTGACCTAACATTTTCAGCTTGTCAGATCCTGCAAATAGCTGAATATATAACAGGGAAAGATCTCGATATAGGAAGTCCACATAAGTTAATACCAACTGCTCTTGACCAGCTACCGGAAAAGAAAATGTATTATTACAGAAACGGAAAATTTAACCAAGTTCAAGTTAACCATATATGTAAAAAGCTAGAAGTCAATTTACCAGAAAAATTTAATTGTCTTGAGGCTTATTCTAAGTCGTCCCTATCCTACGTAAATAGTTTATAATTTCTTCAAATTAATTTACAACCCTCGTATGTAGCTTTATTAGAATTATATAAAACTATTAAGATGATTAAACCATATGTTATACTAGTTACATATGTAAATATAAATTTAAAAGTCTCCTCTGTACCATCAAACTATATTTGTTTTTTCTATAAAATCTTCAAAAAGATTTTATAGCGCAGCAATTTTTGTTAAAATACGCTGACAGCAGGTCTACATTTTGGTGTCTCAACAAATTAATGCGCTTTTGTATCTATTTACACTCGTAAAAAGACCTTTATAGTTGTGCTTATTGTCCTCCTTCTTACGAAAATCTCTCTATGTCCGCATCCGATTGAAACAGTAAGAAATACGTCTGCATTAATTTTAGGTGGGTATATTAATGCCAGAAGCCCTCTTTGGCTTTCTAACAACATTACGGACGGAAGAGTGGCGGAACTGGAATTATCTTTTGCAAGTAGGTCACTATAAATGATCCAACAGTTGCAACATATACAAGAATGAACATCACGAGACAGGACGTAAAAGCTGTCGGTAATTGTTTGTCCCGTGATATTTATGATTGGAAAGTTTTAAGTTATCCCAGTCTTTCTGGTCACGGGCATATTTCTTTTAAGCTAAGGTTTTCTACTGACAACTCCTTCAAAATAAATTTAGTTGATCCACGGTCCAGTTGCAAGAAAGTGGATTGGAATACAAATCAGAATTAAAATCGTTATACCTGAGAAAAAACCCAAACTCCAAGTGTGCAAGATGGTGGACCCCAGAACTAACTGAATTAAAGCGAAATTACAGAAGAGCATTAAAAAAATTGAAAATTCACGCAACTGAGGAAAATTATCATTCTCTTTACGCTAAAGTTTCTTACTGTCTAATAAAGTAGAATTGAGAGAAAGAATCAAACTTTAGCATAAAGAGCGGGGCGTTGAGAAGGGAACAGCTCCTTTCATACACGGAGTAAATTCTGTTCGTTTTAAGTTTTAATGTAGCTCCATACTTTCAGCTAAAAAAAAACTAGTTTTTTTAATTTAATATCTTCTAAAGATGCGAATTTCTTAGATCATACAGCTAAAAAGGTATTTACAATATTTGAGAAATAGACAGATAAAAATAGACTAAATTCGATGTTAGTAAATGCGAAGCTATCATCTTTACTAAGAAAAGAGTAATCCCACAAATTAATATCAGTTTTTAAGTCATAGAATACTGATAACTGATAAAGTAAGATACCATGTAAAGATGACCACGTTGAAAGTAAAGTAGAGGTTGCAAGACAATATTCAACAAAATTGTTATGTGCCGCTAGAACCACTTGGGGTCTTAAGCCTTTTGCCCTAAGAAAGTTACAAAAAGCTGCTATTGAATCCACCATTTTATGGTTGTTAGCGCTGAATAAAAAGAAAATTGTAAAAAAGCTAGTATCTGTCCTAAGAATTTCTACGGTTTTGATTTCCAAAGCTTTTTTATCCACTAAAACTGAGACAATAACGGTTTTAGCAGGATGCCTTCCTATTGACTTTAGAGCCAAAGAGATGGCTCTATCCAGATATCTAAAGAGTGGAAGACGTGATTATTGGCCACTCCTTAATAATTCAAGCCATAAATTAAATGGACATACATATTATACTGAATCACAAGCAAATTATGTATTCGGTAATTCCCTCTCTCACTCTAATTCTATAAATAAAATTCGGAAAACTTTACGCATAAACCTATATATGAAATGGTATGAAATATTCTGCCAAGCTGTTAAGCCCTGGACCCTCCAGTTTTTTACTGATCATAATGGCGAATATATCAACCAACCGAATTACAATTTGAAATTTACATTATTTTATTTAATTGAAAAATGTGATGAAAATTTGACTGAAACCCTGTGAAAAAAGGAATTTTTTCCTATTTTCTAAGCAAGTATAGATCGCTCTCAAGCTACAAAGAAGTGATTTGAGAAGGGCAATCAGCAAAAATTTGCGACTCAGCTTGACATAAATATCAGCATCAGATTGTATTAAACCATAAAACCATAAAATCATAAAACCATAATAATCATTAAACCATAAAATCATTTTATGGCTTAAATGATCATTAAACCATTTAATAATCATTAAACTACAAAATCCTAAAGCCATAATAATCATTAAACCATAAAATCATTTTATGGTTTAAATGATCATTAAACCATTTAGTAATCATTTAATAATCATTAAACCACAAAATTCTAAAACCATAAAATCATAAAACCATAGAATCATAAAACCATAATAATCATTAAACCATAAAATCATTTTATGGTTTAAATGATCATTAAACCATTTAATAATCATTTAATAATCATTGAACCATAAAATCATAAAACCATAATAATCATTAAACCATAAAATCATTTTATGGTTTAAACTATCATTAAACCATTTAATAATCATTTAATAACCATTAAACCATAAAATCATAAAAATTCTCGTCGGATTGTATTAAATCAGATATAAAGCAGTTAATGTGACGTTTATTCATAATTAGTCTTAGCTTTTATCAGCCAAAGAATAACTAAAATAAACAAATCAAAGCCAAGCAAATGGTGACTGGTTCTGGCCTCTCTTGTACCCCAGGGCAAAATCTTGATGAGTTAGCACCAATCCCTTTGTCTCCAAAAGTTTCCAGGTCAAATTAAAAAAAAAATCATTAGTTAACAATATTATCATTTATTATCGAATTTATTCATTTATTTGAATTTGACTTTTTGTACTTTATATAGGAAAAAATCTGGGAAAATGACAATTTCAGATGCAGTTTGCTTATGTTTACTATATTAGTAAATTATAATTGTTACTTTTTTTAAATACCCTCTAGTATAATAAAATAGATTCTGATTACAAAATTATTATAGCTGTTAGATTATTTTCTTGATATTTTGCGCCCTCCCTCTAAAACTGTCTCTGACTGTTAGTGCATGGGAAGACACTTATTAGTAGAACTACTACTAACATGGTTCTTAAAACTGAGTGTGTTTACTGCATTGCTTTAACAACAGGTGCGATCTCGCGAAATTTCTTTTTAACTATTTCTGACCGCGCCATCTTTTTTGGGTATAGCCTTCACTCTTTGCTTCGAATAAGTGATCTGAATAAAATATATATCTGTTATTTCCTGTTGTAAAAGTTTATCTTTTATTACCTATGTTCTCGCTGGACAAGAAAGTTAAAATAAACTTCTCGGTTACGCGCAACTGATATTATGTGTATTCTATTGCATAATCACAGGATATTACATTTGAATCATCCTTAGGGCTGGGCCCTTATTACCTTAAAAAGAGGTGGGGGAGGAGGCCTAGTTGCAAACCAATTGTTGGTCACTTAAAAATTCAACAAAAACTTTTTATTTTACAAGCATTTTTATTTGTACTAAATATACGTAGCTTACGAATTAACTATACAAATATAAAACTATATTTACTATAGTATAAAACTATACAAATATAGAAATATTTGTATAGTTTTATTACGTATATTAGGAGGTTCCTCCCTTTGCCAATACCTCGCTCTTTACGCTAAAGCTTAAATTTTGTCCCAACTCTTCAAGATTGACCCCTGAATCACAAAAACCCTAGAATAAATAGTTGAAGTTACTAAAAATACTTTTGCGTAAAGAGTGAGGTATTGTGGAGAAAAACCCCCTTATATACGATATAATTTGTCCTCGTTTTAGGTTCTAATTGTGCTCCTTACTTCCAACTGAAAAAAACTTTTTTTTTCCTAATTGTTTTTTTTTAATAATTGTAGAAAATTCTGCGGTCCCTTCATGGAAATTTTCTTCATCCGTGATAAATTCCTCCATGGAAAGATCCTCTCACGTAATCCCCTCCCCGCGACCCCCTTTGACGTAAAAAACTCCCCCTGAAAACGTTTGTACATGTCCCAATAACCATTACTATAGGTAAACAATGGTTGAATCTTGTAACTTGCAGCCCCTCCCCCGGGAACTGTGGTGGATTAAGTCGTCCCAAGGAACATAATTATCAGGTTTTTTGACTATGCTAAACAAAACGGCTATATCAAAATTTTGATCTGGTGACTTTGGGGATAAATGAGCGTGGGAGGGGGCCTAGGTGCCCTCCAATTAATTTGGTCACTTAAAAATGATACTAGAGCTTTAATTTTCGTTAGTTTGAGCCATTTCACGACATTCTAGGACCACTGGATCGACACGATCACCCCTGGAAAAAATACAAATAAACACGCACCCGTGATCAGTTTTCTGGAGAAAAAAAAATGCAAAATTCCACACTTTTGTAGACAGGAACTTGAAACAATAGGATCCTCTGATACGCTGAATATGATAGTGTGAATTTCGTTAAGATTCAATGACCTTTAGGGGGTTTTCCCCCTGTTTTCTAAATTAAGGCAAATTTTCCCAGGCTCGTAACTGTTGATGGGTAAAACTAAACTTGATGAAACTTCAATATTTAGAATCAGCATAAGAATGCGATTCTTTCAGTGTGACTATTGGTATCAAAATTTTTAGAGTTTATAGGTTTTTTAGAGTTTCGGTTACTGTTGAACCGGGTTGGTCCTGACCACGAACTATTTGATTCAAAAAGGTCGGTTATAAAGTTAAAACTTTTGTTTAGGCTGAAAAGGGTATGCTAAAATAAATCAAAATATACTATGCGCACGTAATTTATGTAAAAGAATGATCTGCACTATTTCACAACGCCTGAGGATATGTGATTTTGTTTAAAACGGTTAAAAGGTCTAGTAAGTAAGTAAGTAAGTAAGTAAAATATTTATTACCCGTATTTTTCACATGGAACAAAACGGATTACAATGAAAAAACAAGTAAAAGAAAAGAAAAAAAAAGAGAAGAAAAACGGAGAAAAATTTAAGACACAACATGGAAAAATACATAATCAAGAACTTTAGAAATGTTTAAGCCAGGGGTGGTTCTATTTTGCCTGGAAATTAGAAATCAACCGGTTTACCGCGATACTGGGGTCTTTAATCCTATGTTAATCAATCATATAAGTATTTCTCGTCCACAGGGGGCATCGCAGCAGGAACTTTGCGAACCTAAAATAAAGGGACCGGAGCTTGCGTTTTTGGGTGTCAGTTAATAAATTCCAAAATGGCGCGAAATATAAAATATGCGGCAGTGCGACAACGTTATACATATTGGCGAGATACTTTCGGCATAAGAGGAGTCTGCTTGCGACGGTAGACCCATAAGCGGTGCGGAGTTTTTTCTCGACGTGTTTGACGAGCAGTAGACGAGTTTCATTAAGGTTACGGCCTATGGGTAAACCCAGATACACGACATGAGATGAAACGGTAATTGACTCGCTACCCAGTAGGAGGTGTTCAGGCTGAGAAGGACTATCGTTGAAAAAAAGAACTGCAGATTTAGAAGTATTGAAAGCCAGGCCGATTTTTTTATATTCATCACGCAGGATCGAGAAATTCGATTGCAGACCCCTAATAGACCGACTTAGATTTAATAGATCGTCCGCGTATGTAAGTAGCGACACATTTATATTCTTGGAGATACATGAAACATTTGCACATGCCTGGGCATTTAAAACACTGCTATTGTACAAACTTGGGGATAATAATGAACCCTGGCGGACACCTTTCTTTACTGGAACAACCACTGATGTGATGCGGTTACCTATTTTTATACGCGCTTTTAAATGGCAATACATATTGTACAGTACGCTAGTGGCACGGAGGTTTACACCTTGCTGGTAAGCGGCTAAAAGGGCCTGAGCATGAATCGACGAATCAAACGCTCTACTCATATCAAAAGCACCAATTCGTGAGAATCATAGGATCTCACGTATATATAGAATCATATCATAGGATCACCCGATTCGTGAGAATCTGCTAGAATAGCGGCAAGACTGAAGAGAGCGTGAGCACAACCCAGACCCGGTCGGAAACTGAACTGGTTTCCGACCAGAAACCAGTCGGAAACAATATCTCAGGGGACGCAATGCCACCCACAGCCTCAAGGGCAAGGATTGTAAATTATGTAAACGTAAGTGTTACGTAACAGTTTCTTTGATTGTTTAAAAGCCTAGGGGTGTAGGAGGAAAACCACCAGGGCCCGCCAAATCAAGATACAAACATATTTATTGATTGTTGAATCCCTGGTTGTAGCTGAGGACGGGGCACACAGGGGTGTGTCACGTAATACTATAGTACACCTGTCTGTTACGTAATAGTAGATTCTTTTTTTTTGTTCAGGATAATGTGTTCTCACCTGAATGTTTAGGGGTCAGGGCCAACAAGTCAAATGGGGAACCCCCGCTTGTACAGTAGCCTGTAAAAAGCGTGTGGTCTAGTCCTGCTTTCAAAGCAATAATGAAAGAAAGGTCTAGATGGTTAGATTACTTTGTGCAGATGAGGGAGGAATGATTGCTACAGATTGTCCTTTAAAGCCGACAATTCAGGGCCGAACATCATCCCAGTTAGGGGGAGGATGCCGTAAGGAAAGATCTTGATCTACCTGGGAGTTTGTAAGGAACAAGGTATTAAATAGATTGGGATGGGGGAGGACCATGTGTAGATGTAATTACTTCAGGCTACTTGGTGCTGAAATGAGTTGTTAGCAGTAGGAGTAGTAATATCTGAGATAAATTTATTTACAATTGCATAACTTATGGTGCAAATATTTACCCCACTTATATGGAATATAAGAAACAGAAAACACCTGACCAGTTAAGGACTATGTTCTATAGTCCTCAGAGGTAGACTAATAAGGTTTGAATTTGTAAAAATGTTGAAGCAGCCGAGGTGAAGACACCTATCTTACAGGAATGTGTTGTTAAAAACTTCAATTGGTTGAAGAATAGCCAAAACAGAGCTATTTACTTATAATAATGGTTAAAATAAATTAGATTTTTATTACAAAGATGCTGAAAGGCTTTCCAAATCTTCAAATTTGCACAAAAATAAACTTGTAGGTCTAGAAACTTTGAAATATCAAGGTAGCGTTGAATCTTTTCAGTGTACGAAAGTAAACACCACAACACAAAAAAAAAAACAATGCAATAATATAAGAAATAACTGCCACGACACTAGAAAGTGCAACTTTTTGCAAAAGAAAAGAGTAACTTGTGGAGAATTCAGTGTGTATACACAACTCAAGATATATACTTTTACAGCGAGGAAAGGGCGGAGAGGGGGGTAAAACTAATTTTCAATGCAAAGGATTCTACATTTGGATTCTGGATGAAATCCTGAATATGAAAGTGGGCTATGTCTGTATCTTAGCTATTCCATTAGTAGATTATAAGAAAAAGTTACCAAAAATTAAAATTGGAAAATAATTAAATAATAATTAATATTTTTGACCACTTGTCTTTATCAATTTCTTATGCAAAAAGCTCAGATCTTTTTAAGTTTAATCAAACAGTCTTATGACAATAAATTGTAAGCTAGGAGTGACGGGGCTCAATAGTAGCCGAAATTCTAAAAACCAGAATTTTGAAATCAATAGATATATCAAACAATTCGGCTGATTATTTAGATCTGAGTTGTTTTTTTTCTTTTTTTGTTATTTTCTTGTTGTTGTTTTTCTTATTGTTCTAATTAAACGCCTCTTTCAAAATTCAACAAAACATAAAATTTAGTGTAAAGAGTGTAAAGAGTGAGTTTAGTGTATTCTCTACTTTCAGTAGAAAAACTTATCTTTTTTATATTTATATTCCTGATCGTTTTTTAAATAATCTCAGGAAATCTGGCCCCACATTCACTGAGAAATCCCACTCCCCAAGGAAATATCCTGTAAACAATTCAATCCTGTTGAAAATTTACTCCGGACAATTACCGTTGAAAACTCCACGCGTAAAATTGAGGCGGAATTGAGAAATCAAGACCTATAAAAAGAAACTTTATATGAGAATTCTGGCAAATTCCAACAGTGTATTATTTCTCCTGACAAGTTCACCCCATGGAAAATTCTCTTGTGGAAAAGCCCAAAGCATAAAATTTGTCCTCCCCCCCCCACCCAAAAATGTGTACATACTTCCCGGTAACAAATACTACGCGCAAACAAAGAGACAAATTTTATAAACTGAAGACCTTTCTCCTGGGACTCTGTGGGGTTAATTTTATATCTAGAGACACAGTTATTGGGCCTTTCAACTAAGATGAACAAAATTGCTATCTCAAAATTTTGATCGGGCGGCTGTGGGATATAAAGGGGAGGGGGATGGCCATCCTCTAATCTTTTTTTTTCACTTAAAACGGCACTATAATTTTCCATTTTCTTTCGAACATGATATTCTCGGGTCACTGGGTCAATATAATTACTCATGGAAAAAAAAACAACGAAAAATACAAACAAATAAACACGTATCTTCTTCTGGCGAAAATACAAAATTCAACATTATTGAAGATAGGACTTTTTAACCTCTAAAGTTGGATTTTCTGATAGAACAAATCTGATTGTGTGGATTTCATTAAGATTATATGATTTTTAAAGGGTGTTTCCCTCTTTTTTTGAAGATCAGGCAAATTTTCTCAGGCTTGTAGCCTTTAATGAGTAAAACTAAACTTAGTGAAACTTATATATTAGAAATATATAGTATATATTTCGTATAGTTAGTTATAGTTAGTTAGTATAGTTAGATATAGTTTCGTATAGTTAGTTACAGTATAGTTAGCTGATTCTTTTGATATGTCTATTGGTATCATTTTTTTTATTATTTCTATTTAGCCGGATCGCTCCTTACTTACAGTTCGTTACCACAAGGTGTTTGATTTTTTTTTTGTCCCAATTCTTCAAGTTCGACTCCTGAAGCAAAAGGGTTGCTCAATTAGAATAATAAGCTTTTTCCAAAGCAAAATTCAGAAAAAAAGCTAAAGTAATAAGAGTTCTAAAGCAAACTGTAATATACAGAGCGAGGTCTTGAAGTGAGGATTCCCTCACATATGTAATAAAATCCGTTTGTTTATATCCGATCGTTACATTTAGTTGAAAAAACTATTTTTTTTTTATTTAATTTAACACCATGTTTCAAATGCCAGTTTCAAAATTATAGGTGTATTTAAAAAGACGTATTATAAGTTCAGATAAAGCATTTACCCTTTTTCTTGGCAGCGACATTACCCCAAGAAACGGAAAAATTTGCCCTAAACAGACTATACACACATTCATAAGACTATTCAAGCCATCTTTATGGGGCTCCTTCAGCCATACAGTCCATATTTGTAGAGAAATGTCACAAGGCTCCTGACTGATAGAGTAGCTGAACTGGACTGAGAGAAGAAACGAGTCAAGAGTCAAGTAGTCACTCTAGTCAGGCCTCAGATTTCAAATGATGCTGCAGAATGGGAGGAAAACGTAGCTGCACATGAGACAGGCAACTGAAATGTTAAATATAAAAAAGTAAAAATAACAAAAATTACTTTGAATTATAGCCAACATTATATTCAAAACTACATAATTAAGAAAATAAAATAAATTTGGTAAGAGGTGAAAAAGTATGAAATCGCTTTTGTTTTGGATATTCTTCCACCTCTTCTGTCTGGCTGTTGGCCCGTGATGTATCCGATGTAGTTAGGGGAGACGTATTAACTGGGCTAAGAAAAGTGAGTCAAGTATCAGGCCTCGATTTCAAATGATGCCAAAAAATTCCCCACTTGCATTTATGCAAATGTGTCACTTTTTTTTATGATCTTTTAATTGCCAATAACCCATACTTGATGGTTAGACCGTTGTTAATACCGTTACCAAGTCAGCTAGATTTTATTTACAGAAGTGGATAAAAATGTAGCCTATTACTTTTACGTTTCACCATTCTTTTTGTTTTCATTTTGTTTTGTATATTTAAATTTAGGATTGGTGAAGCGGCACTTGCTTTCCGCCTTTTTCGGCTTGAAGCTCCACTCGACCAAGAAAAAGATATATATTTCAAAATAATTTTTGATTTAATCTGTCAAAGCGGATTTAATCTGTCAGTTCCTGCAAATATTCATAATTTATAATATTAATGTTGTCATCTAGGAAGTGGGAATTTCACAGAACTTAATTATGATTAAGAATTTAATTATGTATCTAAACTACTTTCACTACTTTCAAAGTTTACAACCAGCATTTGATATAGCTCCTGCCTAAGCATTCCCATCGGAGGGGGACTTCCTCTTTACTTTAATAGACCAAAAGTATGCAATGAGGTTAAAATTAATGTTGACCTTATCAAAAATTAATAAGGTCAAGAGTATTGCTCATCTGCCACGTTGAAAACGCAAAAAAAAATCATGCTTGTCTCCTGAGTACCAATTTTTGATACAGACAATGCTATAGTTTTATCAAACTCTCAGAGTAATATACTGCTGAATATTATACTTATGGCATTTAAGATTTTATGGAAGGGGTGGTTGCACAAACTTCGTAAGGGGCTCATTTGATTGGAAATTGAAATTTATAGTGCTCTTTTTAATAGTCAAAACTGATTACACGGCAACTAAACCCCTCTCCCACACCCTCGTTTCCCCAAATGCAAGCAAAAGCAAAGCAAACTTTCGCATGCAAACCGATTAGGGTTCGCGTAGCGCAGGTGCCGATCTCCTGATTCTCAGCCCTCGGCCGGGGTGCAATGCGTGGTTGGGGGCAAGCCATCCGACGCTTTCCCGTGCTTTTCCCTAGATTTCTCTAGGTACCCATTTGAAGCTTTTTAAAGCTGAAATTTTGACATATTCATTTTGTTCAAAATAGTCCAAACATCGGATGACAAATCGACACAACTCCGCAGAGTCCAGAGAAAAGTTTTGTAAGCTATGCCTCGGGGCAAATAAGTTTTTTGTGGAAGGAGTGGTCGTATAATCTTCGCAGGGTGCTTATTTAATTACTAGCTCCATTCTAAGATTCAAAACTGATCGGAGAGCAACTAGCCCCCCCACCAAAAGTCAAATCTTTAGATATGAAAGATTAATAACTTTATGGAATTGATGAAAGACTTGAGAGCCATAGCCATTTGGAGGGAAGCCAAGACAGATAGTCTCTCTGAGAGGTAAAGCTGGCTTAACTTTTTCAAAGTTGAATAAAAACGATTGATTTCATTTCTCGATGAAAACATTTTTTTTATTTCTATTATTACTCTAAAGCTTTGTGAAAGGCTAACACTATTTATCAACTATTTTAGAAATTTGACATATTGGTGCATATAAAATCAAGAGTAGAGCTGCCTTTGGTTGTAGTGACTTTTACAATCTGTTTTAGACTAAAAGTATTGCAAGTAGATTAAAGTTCTATTTCATTTGCATCACCTAACCGGAAAAAAAACCAGCATATGGGTATTTGGATAGCACATAGTCAGCAATGGCATGCAATTTTTCAATAAAATTAATTTTGCTACCCGTTTTCTACCCAGGAGAGTGATAAAAACAACACAGGACAATCAAATTGAAAGGACGTGGTAAGACCTTAGGTCAAACACACACCCATAAAATTTCATCAAATGGAGCTAAACAAGAAACGTATATTTCGGAAGGATAAAGATTATTAAGGACAAAGAAGGCGAACCCTCCTGTTTTTACCCAGAGGGTAAGTTTCGGGTCTGGGTTTATGAGAAAAAGTGTGCATTTGTAACTTATTTAAATTTTCAGCGTGTTTAAATTTCTCAAGAGGACTTTCCGCCAAACGAAACTGTTCTTTACCTTCATAAGGTAACGAGCAAGTATGTCTACATCACTTTGACGATTCATATAGACTTCTTTCTACTTCTTTGCAATTTTGGCCGATTTCATAAATATAGGTTACCCATTGTGAGAACTGAAAAATCTAGTTTTTGACTGTAAAAACTACTATAGCAGGTATCAAAACTAAAGCCATAGCATATACTGTTTTGTGATGACCAGAGACAAAATATATGTTGCCCCCTTACCCCCATCGGAAAAAATGAAGTTCACTTACACCCCCCTCCAAAGGATAGATTCCTGAAAGTTCCAGCTCAATCCTCAGCTGTGAGACAAAGCATGGTAGGATTTTTAAAACTATGTATAAAATTAGCCACCCTTTTAGTGAAACCTACTAACAGAGTAACGAGACTCGATCAGCATGAAACTTCAGGTACCCGTTGTATAAACTTAAACAATTATTTTCACAGCTGAAGATTAGTAATTGACAGACGGTCACGGACATAGCCAATGATGTAGGGGGATACACTTTGTTGATTTTCATTCCAGACTTAAAAAAAATTTCAAGATTAATGAAGTATATCCTCAGCAAAAGGAAATATTTCAAAGATGACTTTATGTCTTATGCTGGAAATTAAAATATTTTTATTATGCTGTGGCTCCATTATTTCCCATTTTAGCACCAGGGTTGACCGCTAAATCTGCCAAAAAAATTTTTTTTTGCTAGAGTTATTTAATAAACTTATAAATATTCCTTGAATTGTACTTTCACAATGCTGAGTTATCGTTGCCATCTTTTCGAGTTTTTATCCTAACTGTCCGCAATACCCCTTCTCCCATTGTTCGTGTAATAAAGCAAAATTAGTTGAGGAATATTACTGTAACAATAACTGCCTGATCTCAGTTTTAGGGGAAAACAGATTTACAAAAGCTTGAAAGAAAATGTCAAGAATTGCCAGTGCTAGATGGCTTAGGGGACTTTTGGGGGTAGTAGTGAACCGTTTCAGCAGGTGTTCATACCCAGTTATAATATTTAAGGAAGAAAATTGATGCCGTTAAGATTTGAAGGAGGAATATTCAAGGCGCAGGGAGTTTTCTCGCAGATGAAGAAAGTTTAAAGAAAATGAATAAAAGTCCTAAAAACAAGATAAGAATGCTAGAAGTCAGGATTATGACAGCTATAAAGTTGGCTATGAAACATGGAGGCTTTGAACGATTGCGGAGTGTGTGCCATATGTTGACAAAAAACCTCCACTGGGGGGAGGGGGATACAAAACAATTTCTTTTGACGGTTTATTTTTACTGTTAAAAAAAAGTTTAAAAAAAACTTTAAAAAACACCTACAAAATTATATAATATTCATTTTTGTTACGTTTCTACGAGTCGAACCAACATTTGGGGGGTGGGGGTTGAAAACTACTAGCCCTCCCCCTGGATACAGCCTTGGGTGCACCAAGTTTACGACGATAAGATGGCTAGGACCTATTTTAGGGAGGGTGGATGGTCTCAAAAAAGGAAAGAGCTCATCAGAGAGAGTAAGGAGTAAAGCTCCGAACGGTCTGGGGAGGAGATGAAGCGTGCAAAGTTGAGTTGCCCTCACCCTCATGCAGTTGGATATTGCGATGAACTGTCCATAAAAGTAGAATATAAAGAATCCCAGGAAATGACGTTTGTAATAGATTTAATAGATTTTTATTTTTTTTGTTTCCCGAGTCGATAAGATTCTTCTTGAACTAAGAAAACATTAGTAAGCAGTTGCTTCCCTTTCATCCCACTCAAACTACTATTATATTCAATATCTGTTGTGGGAGAGGGGGACCAAAATTTATCCTCTTTTTCAGTTTTTTATCAGTGAGAAATTTCTACTATAGTTAATGTCAGAAGAATGACTCAATCTGGTAGTAACCTTGTTGATCATATCTAGGGTCCAATCTGCATTTTATTAAAATTTATTCTTTTTTATTGAAAATTTAATAGCTAATTTTTCTTAATTTATTAACATTCACACAATTAAAAAAAGAATCCGATTTCTGGAAGTGTTTTACGATCTTTGTTGAATTCATGCATATAACGTTCTTTCAAATTTTGGGTTACAAATGTGGTGTCAATAGATTCCAATTTAAAACAAATTAATTAACAAAAATAAGAATGGTTCTTTCGTAAATCTACCCCCCTGAAGACAACTGTCACTTTTTCTGTACTAAAAAAAATTACTGTTTATAGATATTTTTTTTTCATTCAAACCTTAAAGTGAACGGAAAAATAATTATTTTGGATCAGATATAAACATATATAAAGGTCCTGAAAACCAGCTCTCGGCTGCTCTGACTCAGAGATCTCATCCGGTGATAGAAATACACTGTAGTTTGGTGATTTTTTGTTGATTTAGTGATTTTCTTCACTAGGGGGTAACAAACAGCAAGTCTTCCAGATCCACTCTCACTCCAGAATTTCTGCAGCAACAGGAAACTCTTCCTGAACCTGAATAATCCCCAGACTGGCTCTAATTCCTCGTTTGGAAATTATTTTTCCTTTTTCTGACTGCAATAAAACTTTATTTCTGAAGTTTTCTTTGGTCTTGTGATTCCATTTTTGCCATCAAATGCAACCTTTTGACTTTTAATTTCCAATCAAATGAGCCCTCTCTGAAATTTATTCGAGCTCTTCTATAAGATCCATATTTGCCCCCAGGGCATAACTTAAAACGGCCGTCCCTGGGCCCTGGGGACTTGTGTTGACCCTGGAGTTTTTGTTGTGTGGTTTTTTAGCAATTAAAAAAAAAAATGCCTACCTAAAAATTTTATTGGATGTATCTGAGGAGAAAAGGGCGTGGAGGGGCTAGTTGCCCTCCGATTACTTTGACTCTTAAAGAGGACATTAGAACTCTTGAAGTTTATACGACAAACCCTTCCATATGAAGTGCCTCTGGGGAAAAAAATAAAACATTTGAGCCTTATTATGTTTTCTATAAGCAACACTATAGCGTTACCTCTGATGGAACGTTTTTTATGAGGTTTCTATTCTTGTGAGGCTGAATCATTTTTAATTAGCCTTTGCCACCACACTGATCTCAGACACTTGTCAGATTGTTGTGCTATTTACAGCACTAGAATTCGAAGTGTCATTAATTACATTTTGGCTGCAAGCCACTGTTATTTTGTAATTTCTTTCTCAGTAAGCAAATTTTGAAAACTTTGATTCATTGTAAAATTACGTTGGTACAAGTACTCTAAGAATGAGTCAAAGTACTATTTCTTTAGAGGACTAGTCTCTCCAGGTGCGTACGGTATTTTGTGTGTGGTATTTTATTAAATAAATAAAGAAAAAAATAATAAAACGAAATGAAAAAGAAAATGTGAAAGAATGAAAGATAATGACCTGATGAAGGTATTTGCAAATCAAGAAAAATATTAACAAGTCACATACTAATGCATTAATGCAAATAATTTATTTTACGAATAAGAGTTTCACCCGGAACATTGGCAAGAACCTGTCCAGGATCAGACCAAACACTTCTTGGGCCAAAGGTGCTACAAGCCGCGTTTAATAGATCGTGACGCTTTTTAGTTAGGTTTTCCGAAACAAATACACCTGACATTGCGAGCTTACTTTTTGCTGCAAACACTTTTCCAGGAATATCCAAGTTTGAAAATTTGACCAGAACGGTGGCGATTTTCACATTCTCAGTTTGAGTAGCAGGCATATGGAAGCGATTAGCCTTTTAGAGGTCCATTTTTTATAAAATGTTGAGAGTGCATTATTTGTGTTTTCACTCCATTAAGATTCCATCAATACCATATTGGGGTTTGGTTTCCTACCGTAGATAAAGTATCAAGTTAGGTATCCTGGTCAAGTTGGTCAACTCTGTCTTCTAATTCAGATTAATGCCCTGCCTTATAATTTTAATAACTACTGATGGCCATAAGTGGTATCTCTAAAATGAAGTTAGAAAAAGATCAAACGGTTTGTATTTTACCCTTTTACGATCTGCAGTCACGAGGGGGACACTACAGGTATCAAATTCAATAGTAAAATTTGCCACCCCAAACGTACACATGTTTGTAATATGCGCTGGGCTTTTCAAACAAGTTTATGAAATTTCAGTAAGGATTATATCCGATTCAATTGAAAACTTGTTTAGCTCTGCACTCTAGGAACTTTGATAGTGACCTGAATGTTCGTTGAACTATTTTAAACTACATTGGTATATCGCAACTTCAATGAGATACGTTTGGAGAAAAGAGGGCTACGTGAGGGGGCTAACTCCCATCCTATTACTTTTGATTTTGGAAAGAGAACAAAAACATAAATTTCTAATCAAAAAAGCCTCTTCAAAAGTTTTAACGACCACCCTTTCCATAAAAGCCTTGTATGCCCCTGAGGCATCCCTAGCCTTTGGGAGTTGGTATCAACCCCGAAAGCCTTGTTACCTGTTTTTGTTTTTACTTTTTCTTAACAAAATTACTATACAAAAACTTCTATTAGAAACATTTGGGGAAAAGAGAACAAGAAGGGGTGGGTAACTGCCTTCCAATCATTTATGACTCTTAAAAAGGACACTAGAACTTCTAATTTCCAGTTAAACGAGCCCTCTCTGAAGTTTGTACGGGCAACCCCTTTTATAAGACCTTATATGCTAACAATGGGCAGCTATTATAATTTATAGGCCTTGCCCTGAGCGCTTTGTGTGTGTATGGGGGAGGGGTTTACCCTGAAAAACTTGATTACTGGACCTTTCACCTATGTTGAATAAAATGACAAAAACAAAATTTTGATTAAATGTGTTTGAGAAAATGATGGGGTTTGGGTTTAATTTCCAATCATTTATTCTTAGAATGGGTACCAGAACTTTATATTTCCCCTCGTATGAACTCCTTTCAAGGATTCTACAATAACTTCTTTTATGCGAACACCCCTCGTCAGAAATTAAAAATAATACATTCTGGTCATATCGCTCTTTCCTTAAACATTTTCTAACTGACAAAATTCATCCTGGGCGATTGGCTTTGTTGTGATTCCACGACATCAAGAATCCATATTTTTCATTTTGTTAACTTTGCGGTTTTGTTGGTAGAAAGGTGTTTTTCCCCGACTATTGGATGCTGGAAGGGAATGTTAACAGAAAAAATGCCTGCTTGCCTAGTATGTTGACTGTAGCGTAAAATCAATGAAAACCAAAATATTTTATCGATGAAAAAATTCGAACATCCAAATAATTTCATAAATATTTGAAAATAGTTGTCTTCGGGAAGCAGCAACTGATTCCGAAAAATACAGCAAAAAGTTAGTAGATAATAAGTATTTAAGTAGATTATAGCTCAGGAAAAGATTAGGACATAAAACTTAGGAGAAACTTTGAATCTTTTAAAAGCATGACTTTCCTTACTTCAAAAGACAGTTGATGCAGAATTTGAAGGAAAATAAATAAAAAAAAAACAAGTTTTTTCAACTGAAAGTAAGAAGCGACATTAAAACTTAAAACAAACAGAAATGACTCCTTATATGAAAGGGGCTGTTTTCTCCTCAACGCCTCGCTCTTCATGCTATCTACTTCATGCTATTATCTGTTTATAAATATTTAAAATATAAACCATGAACTTTGTAACAATTCCCTGCAGTAATACGGGACGCTGCAGGACATTCTTAATTTTCCACAAAGATTCTCATGGAACACTGACGTTGAACTCTTCCCCTTAGCATAAATCCCCTGTTATCAAATTTAAGACTGAAAGTATTGCTTTGCCAGTGAATTGCTCTAAAATTATATTCAACTTATTAGTCTATTTTATTTATTTTATAATTATTATTCTATTAATTCAGCGGTATAGATTAATGAGCGTACAGATATGGTACTTTTTTTTCTAACATAAGAAACAATTCTAGGATTCCAGAACTATTATTTTGAGCAAGATCACCTTCCCAACTGACTCAATCTTTTTATCAGGATTCCTTAAACAAATCCTGACTCTAGGAGCAGCAAGTAGTAAGTATATGATTAGCTGTAAGAATACAAAATTCTAGAGTTTTATTCAAACAAACTTTTGAATGTTTATTAGATAAAGAGTAAATAAAATGTCTCCAACTTATTTTCTTGTCTAACTGTTTGTTGACTTAGGATACAATTTCTTGGCTGATGAGCAGAGGCTGTAAAAGGAGCCGAAGAGCTTGAATGAGAAGTAAATACGTTTAGCTAGGGATGAGTCAAAAATATAATTTATTAAAAAAAAGTAAAGGGTTCTATTACTTTTAAAATGTAAAAAGGGGAGAAAAAAGTCATTGACGACAATTTTACGGAGAATGAAACGACCTTAATGTTGAGAACCCTTGATTTTTATTTAAATTTTACAATTAAAAGCAGCCATGTCTGTTGCAGCGCCTTTTTCTGTGAAAATGAATGCTATCACACAAAAAGACGGCAACAGTATACGGACTACACAGAATTAAGTTCAAAATTTACTGCTCAGCTCTCTGATTTTAACCTAGAAAAGAAAAAGGACATTAACTGATTGGAGATAAAAGACAAGTAAAGAAGTAATAAAAAATAAACTCAGAAAATAAGAAGAGGACTAAATCAACAAGGAAGAGAAAAAGAGGGCTAAAACAAAAAACCGACCCTCGAATAGAGAACCAAATTAATATTCGGTCCGAAATTAAAATTTCGGAAAAATTCTTATGAAAAAAGAAGAATAAGCCTGGAAGAACGAAAAGGAACATTAACTAATAATTTAATTAATAATTATTTAGTTATTAAATATTTATTATTTTAATTTATTATTTAATTATTAATATTTATCTAATAATTATGGCAAGGCGTCAGTATATGGGTTTGTAGTTGAAGACCGCGGATATTATAATAGGTACGGTCTCACGAAATTTCATTCAACTTTTTCTGACCGTGCTATCCTCTTTGAGTCTGGTCTTCACTCTTGCTTTGATAAAGTGATCTTCTTTCATTATTTTCTGTTTTAAAATTTTCTTTTTTATTCGGTATGCTTTTACCCGAATAGAATAGCTAACTTTGCGGGAAGGATATTATTTTTATCGTGTTCAATAATCAAAAGGGTATTACATCTGAATCATCATTAAGGCTTTGCAGTTATTACGTAATTAAACTCGTGATGGATTCAAAATATCAAGGAATCAGCTGAGAATCTCAACTGTTTAATTTCAATGTTTACTCTCATTTGAAAAACAACTTACTTTTGTAATTTTATGGCACTTGGTATTAGCCAAGTGACATATAGCGATCGCAAATTCTGTCGGTCTTTACCTGTTTTGCTACTTTAGGTACTTCCAGGTCAGCTACGACTGTGAAATTTGGCAGGCATATCAGGGACCGGACCAAATTACATGAGAAATAGTCCTATTCCTGATTTGACCATCTAGAGGTAGGGGGGGGGGGGCGGTTAATTCGTAAAAAATAGAAAAAATGAAGAATTTTCAACTTACGAACGGGTGATGGGATCTTAATGAAATTTGATGTTTGGAAGGATATCCTGTCTCAGAGATCATATTTTGATTCCTGATCAGATCTGGTGACACTGGGGGAGCTGGAGGGGACAACCTGTACTCTTGGGAAACGCTTAGAGTGGAGGGATCGGGATGAAACGCGGTGGGAAAAATAAGCAGGAGTCCTAGATACGTGATTGACATAACCGAAACGGATCTGCTCTGTTTTAGGAAGTTGGCGGGGAGGGTTAATTCTGAAAAATTTGAAAAAATGCGGCATTTTTAATTTACGAAATAGTTATCAGATCTTAATGAAATTTAAAGTTTGGAAGGATATCGTGTCTTAAACCTCTTATTTTAAATCCCGACTGGATCCGGTGACAATGTGGGGAATTAAGGGGGGAACCTAAAATCTTGGAAAACGCTTAAAGTGGAGGGATCGGGATGAAACTTGATGGGAATAAATAAGCAAAAGTTATAGATACGAGATTGACATAATTGGTACGAACCCATTCTATTTGGGGGAGCTGGGGGTTGTTAATTGGAAAAATTAGGAAAATAGAGGTATTTTTAACTTAAGAACAGGTGACCTGATCTTAATGAAATTTGACATTTAGAAGGAACTCGTGTCTCAGAGCTCTTACTTCAAATCCCAACCAGATCTGCTGACATTGGGGGAAGTTGGAAGGGGAAACCGAAAATCTTGGAAAACGCTTATAAATGTCGTAGATACGTGATTGACGTAACCGAACTGGATCCGCTCTCATTGACGGAGTTAGGTGGTGGGGTTCAGTGCTTTGGCGAGTTTGGTGCTTTTGGACGTGCTAGGACGATGAAAATTGGTAGGCTTGTCAGGGAGCTGCACAAATTGACTTGATAAAGTCGTTTTCACCGATTCTACCATCTGGGTGGCTGAAGGGACAGGAAAAATTGAGGTATTTTTAATATACGAGTGGGTGATCGGATCTTAATGAATTCTGATAATTAGAAGGACCTCGTGACTCAGAGCTCTTGTTTTAAATCCCAACCGGCACTAGGCCTCTGATTTTCCTATTAAAGCAATCTATTGATTCTCAAAATTTTGCTAGAGCTCATACCATATGAGCTTTTGGCTCTTAGCCCTTTCGACCTCGTCACAAATGCCATACGAGCTCTTAGCTCTTGTTTTTTCTTTTTTATGAGAAAAAGAGCAAAGGGAGACCTTGGGAACTGTTCAATTCTTGTCATTGGAGACTTACGAGGCAGAGAGCCATCTCTGGGAAACAAAAGGAAACACGATTTTCCAAGCAACAAGAAAACAACTTTTAACCATAAAAAACTTTAGCTTGTAGTGGCCAGCTTTATAATCTTGACAGCTCAGTTATGGAAACTATAATAGCTGGTATTTTTGGAGAGATAAACGAAACTACTCGAGTTATACAGGTAACTTAAGGTCTAGCTTAAGTCCAAGCATTTTATTCCCTAGTCAATTCTTTTTCTTAGGCGGCAACTCGGTCAAATACAAAGGAATTAGTTTTCTTCCTCGCTTCAGCTAAACAAACATAAGAAGGTTGAACTGAAGGGGTTTATCACTCAAAATTACGATTAGGCTATCCTTAGCAATTCTTCTTGTAATTATTAACACAATATAATTTTTTACATGTATTTATTAACCGGTAGTTTGATGTCTGCACGCTACTTATTCTCTAGATTCTGTTTAAGCAAGTTACAACTAACTAATACTAGACTGAATCGCTCTTTAACAATCAGGATTGTTAGTCCCTTGGTGTAATTTATTCATTCTCACACACTCCAATTACAATTGGATCTAGTCCCTTGAGGGGAATTTTTGACTTCGGAACACAAATATGTAAAGTATTTGGGACTGCAGCCAGGAAGCATATATTATACCAAAATGCAAACTCGAAATAGGTTTTATAATTATTTTGGAATTATAAAAAAAATATTTGTCGGCTTTAGATTTGATTGGATCAAAATATTCACCAGATTTATTTTATTTCTTTTGACATAAACACCGCCGAAATCACTGATTCAGGAACGTAAGGCAAACTCCAAATGTTTAACATGTGAGGTATAGGAAGATTCCTTGAGAGTCTGTCCTGCCTTAATAGCAGAAACTCAATTCATATCATTTATTTAATAAAAAAGAGATATAGTTCAGAAAATTAAAGAAACTCAATTCTTTTCCAGACAGCCCTGCTTGTAAATACCCCCAAAAAGGAAGAAAAACATTAAGCATACAAAGAAAGAATTTTTCAACAGAAACTTCAAGCTTCTTTCAACAGAAGAAGGAGGGAGAGGGACAGAAATTAATATCTATCCCCTCTTGATTCTCGGGAACACTTTTGGTCATACAGCAGGACACTAGACCTCCTTTTCCTAAATGCTGGTCAATTGTTGAGAGTTTTTTTCAATTATTTTCCGAAGGTGGGGAAGCAAGGATTTCCATTGATATTCTTTAAGAATTAAGCAATGTCTATTTTTATATTGATGTTGGGGGATATTTTCCTATTTTGAGTAAATATTTTTTGAACCTTTTAACCGCAAAGCGGCGGGGACACAGCTCTTGGCAAGTCGCCAATAGACCACTGCTCCAACACCACTGCATGAAGCTGAGTCCCAAACATATTTTGGCCAAAGAAAACTTATTTCCAGTTTCTAGTTTCTTCCCATTAGAAAAATTAGTTCCCCCCTTCCTTAATTTTCAAATCTGAGTGCAACCATGAATAAATTAATTTGGTGGTTAAATATAGGTATTCACTAACAAGATCAATTTATCAATGACGAAAATTTAACAGCAAATAATCCATCAGAATCCTATTTAATGCATATAAAAAGCCAGATCTAAATACATGTGCCTTTATTATAAGAGTAATGTTTGCGGGGCATTGATGTTACTTCAAAGGATGGTTCAATTTTAATTAAATCACTCAGAAGGGTACCAATTCCTAAACACTCTCTATTAAAACATCTTCAGTACAATATACAAATGATTGAGTGACAAATTTACCCTTGAATTTTAAGCCAATAATCACTAATAAAATTAAATCAAAACATACGTCGAAAGCATGAAAGTAGAAGAAAAAAGCGAGCACAATGCTCAGTATTTGTGCTAAACTTTTAAAATGGAAGTTTTTTGAGAGGGTATATTAATTAAAAAGAAAAAGAAACGTCCTATCCCCATTGTCATCTCAACTTCAGATCTATAATCTATGGTATTAAATAGCTTTAAAATTATAATCTTGGTAACCATTATTTTATTTATTTTTCATTTTACTTTATAATTAATTGTTGTGACTTTAATTCATATTTTTAGGCAGATTCGGTAGGTTGCGGCAGCCGATGGACCTATATACAACTATCCCTGATCAGTCCTATACAGCAAAGAATTACCAGCTTTATATCATCATTTATATCATCGTCCACGGTCAATTCAGGCGGCATTTCAAGAGTGATGGATCTTTCATCAGAAATTGGAAAATTGGACCTTTCAAAAGTAATTTCATTTTCAGTGTCTGGTATATCCAGTTCTTCAGTGACACACTAAAATGGAGAAACATTGGTTAGTACTTGCCAAGGTTTTTAGGAATGAACCTTATTAAAGCTATTGACCAAATTCATCACGTAGGATGCACATCCTTATGGAATCAAACAGTTCGTGGTAACGAACGATAGTAAAGAGCGCATTGGCTCAATAGTAACCAAAACTAAAAAAATGGTATTTTGATGCCAATAGTTACATCAAAAGAATTGCATTTTAATGCTGATTTTAAATATATAAGTTTCATCAAGATTATTCCTACCTGTCAAAAGTTACAAGCCTGAGAAAATTTGCATCATTTTAGAAAATAGGGGGAAATACCCCCTAAAAGTCATAAGATCTTAACGAAAATCACACCATCAGATTCAGCGTATCAGAGAACCTTACTGCAGAAGTTTCAAGCCCCTATCTACAAAAATGTGGAATTTTACATTTTTTGCCAGAAGACAAATCACGGATGCGTGTTTATTTGTTTTTTTTTTTCCCAGGGGTGATCGTATCGACTCAGTGGTCCTAGAATGTGCCGAAAGGGCTCATTCTAACAGAAATTAAAAGTTCTAGTGCCCTTTTTAAGTGACCAAAAAAATTGGAGTGCACCTAGGTCCCCTCCCACGCTCATTTGTTTCCCAAAGTCACCGGATCAAAATTCTGAGATAGCCATTTTATTCACCATAGTTGAAAAACTTAATAACTATGTCTTTGGGGACGACTTACTCCCCGCAGTTCTCGTGGAAGGGGCTGCAAGTTATAAAATTTGACCTGTAGTTTACATATAGTAATGGTTACTGGGAAGTGTACAGACGTTTTCAGGGGGATTTTTTTTTGGTCCGGGGGGAGAGGGGAGGGGGGGTTGTGCATGGGAGGATCTTTCCATGGACGAACTTCTCATGGGGGAAGAGACTTTCAATGGATGGGGATCAGGATTCTCTAGCATTATTTAAAAAAACAATGAAAAAATAAATATGAAAAGTTTTTTCTACTGAAAGTGAGGAGCAGCATTAAAACTTAAAACGAACAGAAATTATTACGTTATTGTTAAATGTTATTGTTTATGTTATTACGTTATTGTTTATGTTATTATTAAAAGAAGAATTGAGAGAAAGAATTAAATTTTAGCGTAAAGAGCGGGGCGTTGAGAAGGGAACAGCTCCTTTCATACACCGAGTAATTTCTGTTCGTTTTGAGTTTTAATGTAGCTCCTTACTTTAAGCTAAAAAAAAACTAGTTTTTTTTAATTTAATATCTTTTAAAGATGCAAATTTCTTAGATCATACAGCTAAAAAGGTATTTACACTATTTGAGAGAAAAATAGACTAAATTCGATGTTAGTAAATGCGAAGCTATCATCTTTACTAAGAAAAGAGTAATTCCACAAATTAATCTCAATTTTTAAGTCATAGAATACCGATAACTGATAAAGTAAGATACTTGGGCTTAATTTTGGACAGAAAATTACTTTGGAATGACCATGTTGAAAGTAAAGTAAAAGTCGCAAGACAATATTCAACAAAATTATTATGTGCCGCCAGAACCGCTTGGGGTCTTAAACCTTTTGCCCTAAGAAAGTTACAAAAAGCTGCTATTGAATCCACCATTTTATATGCAATACCTGTATGGTTGTTAGCGCTGAATAAAAAGAAAATTGTAAAAAAGCTAGTATTTGTCCTAAGAATTTCTATGGTTTTGATTTCCAAAGTTTTTTATCCACTAAAACTGAGACAATAACGGTTTTAGCAGGATGCCTTCCTATTGACTTTAGAGCCAAAGAGATGGCTCTATCCAGATATCTAAAGAGTGGAAGACGTGATTATTGGCCACCCTTGAATAATTCAAATAGCCATAAATTAAACGGACATACATATTATACTGAATCACAAGTAAATTATGTATTCGGTAATTCTCTTTCTTACTCTAATCCTATAAATAAAATTCGGAAAACTTTACGCATAAACCTATATATGAAATGGTATGAAATATTCTGCCAAGCTGTTAAGCCCTGGACCCTCCAGTTTCTTACTGATCATAATGACCATCTTCAAGTTGAAAAATTTCTCCTAATTATAAACTGGCGCAAATTGTTAGTAAATTCATTTTTATGTAGAATTAATAAAAGTAATTGTTAAAAATTACAAAAGTAATTGTGAAAAAGGTAGTATCTGTCCAAACAATTTCTATGGTTTTGATTTCAGAAGTTTTTTTTTATCTGCTATCCTGGATACTCCAGTTTTACAAAAACAACATTAAAAAAGCATCAAAATTTGTTAATATGCATTTTTGACGTGTTTTACGGGTCAAACGAATGTTATGGGGGAGGGTTCAAACCCCCTAGCCTCCTCCCTGGAGCCCTGCAGATTCTCCCTTGAAAAAAAGTTTTGGCAATTATCTTAGAAGCGAGGAAGTGTCAGACACAACTTTTAGTCGTGACAGCCACGTAATGTAATAAAATATTAAAACCAGCATTTAAAAGTTCAAAATAAGCAAAAAATTCGATACAAAAGAAATAACACAAAAAAATACGAAACACAAGTATCATAAGCTCTATGTTTTCCATGCAATTTTTGGTATTTTCTGTAGACCTGTGCTTTTAGTTTTTCAACGACAAGAAAGTTAAAGTTAACTTCTTGGTTAGGCGCAACTGATATTATGTGTATTCTATTGCATAAAAAAAAGATATTACATTTGAATCATCCTTAGGGCTGGGCCCTTATAACCTTAAAAAAGGGGTGGGGGAGGAGGCCTGATTGTAATCCAATTGTTGGTCACTTAAAAATTCAACTAGAACTTTTTATTTTACGGCAATTTTTATTTATAATAAATATACGTAGCTTACGAATTAACTTACGTAATGAACTTCTATATTTGTATATTTTTAATACGTATATGAAGAGGTTTTTCCCTTCGCCAATACCTTGCTCTTTACACTAAAGCTTGAATTTTGTCCCAATTCTTTAAGGTTGAACCCTGAATCACAAAGACCGTAGAATAAATAGTTGAAATTACTAAAAATACTTTTGTGTAAAGAGTGAGGTATTAGGGAGAAGAACCCCCTTATATAATTAATAATTTGTCCTCGTTTTAGGTTCTAATTGTGCTCCTTACTTTTAACTGAAAAACTTTTTTTATTTATTTCCTAATTGTTTCTTTAAATAATTGTAGAAAATTATGCAGCCCCTTCATGGAAATTTTCTTCCTCCATGGAAAGATCCTCTCACGTAATCCCCTCCCCGCAAGTCCCCTCCCTTTGACGTAAAAAACTACCTCTGGAAACGTCTGTACATGTCCCAATAACCATTACTATAAATAAACAATGGTCAAATCTTGTAACTTGTAGCCCCTCCCCCCGGAACTGTGGTGGATTAAGTCGCCCCAAGGGACATAATTATCAGGTTTTTTGACTATGCTGAACAAAACGGCTATCTCAAAATTTTGATCTGGTGACTTTGGGAAAAAATGAGCGTGGGAGGGTGCATAGGTGCCCTCATATTTTTTTGGTGACTTAAAAAGGGTACTAGAGCTTTTAATTTTCGTTAGTTTGAGCCCTTTCGCGACATTCTAGGACCACTGAGTCGACACGATCACCCCTGGAAAAAATACAAATAAACACGCATCCGTGATCAGTCTTCTGGAGAAAAAAAGGCAAAATTCCACACTTTTGTAGACAGGAACTTGAAACTTCTACAATAGGGTTCTCTGTTACGCTGAATCTGATGGTGTGAATCTCGTTAAGATTCTAAGATCTTTAGGGGGTTTTCCCCCTGTTTTCTAAATTAAGGTAAATTTTCTGAGGCTCGTAATGGTTGATGAGTAAAACTAAACCTGATGAAACTTCAATATTTAGAATCAGCAAAAAAATGCGATTCTTTCGATATAACTATTATTATCAAATTTTTTAGAGTTTCTAGGTTTTTTCCAGATTTTTTTTTTAGAGTTTCGGTTACTGTTGAGCTGGGTCGCTTCTTACTACAGTTCGTTACCACGAACTGTTTGATTGAAAAACGCAGGTTATAAAGTTAAAACTTTATGTTTAGGCTGAGGGGTATGTTAAAATAAATCAAAATATACTTCGCGCACGCAATTTATGTAAAAGCATGATCTGCACTATTTCACAACGGCTGAGAATATGTGATTCTATTTAAAACGGTCAAAAGGTCTGGTAACTATATCTCAGGGGACGCAATGCGACCCACAGCCTCAAGGGCAAGAATTGTAAATCATGTAAACGGAAGTGTTACGTAACATTTTCTTTGATTGTTTAAAAGCATAGGGGTGTAGGGGGAAAACCACAAGGACCCGCAAAACCAAGATACAAACATGGTTTTTGATTGTTTAAAAAATCTAGGGGTGTAGAGAAGAACCCTCAGGACCCTCCCAAATAGGAAACCTTCAAGACACCGGGCCCTAGCAGGGAATTCAACCAGGGCCCTATCAATTAATTCCAGGGGCCCTTGGGGAATCCCTGGTTTTAACTGAGGACGGGTCACACAGGGGTGTGTCACGTAATACTATAGTATACCTGTATGTTACGTAATAGTAGATTCTTTGTTTTTTTTTGTTAAGGATAAAGTGTTCTCACCTGAATTTTTAGAGGTCAGGGCCAACAATTCAAATGGGGAACCCCCGCTTGTGCAGTAGCCTGTACAAAGCGTGTGGTCTAGTCCTGCTTTCTAAGCAATAATGAAAGAAAGGTCTAGATGGTTAGATTACTTAGTGCAGATGAGGTAGGAAAGATTGCTAAAGATTGTCCTTTAAAGCCGACAATTCAGGGCCGAACATCATCCCGGTTAGAGGGGAGGATGCCGTAAGGAAAGATCTTGATCTTCCTGGGAGTTTGTAAGGAGCAAGTTATTAAATAGATTGGGATGGGGGAGGGCCATCTGTAGATGTGATTACTTCAGGCTGCTTGGTGCTGAAATGAGTTGTTAGCAGTAGGAGTAGTAATATCTGAGATAGTTTTCATTTACAATTGCATAACTTATGGTGTAAATATTTACCCCACTTATATGGAATATAAGAAACAGAAAAAACCTGACCAGTTAAGGACTATGTTCTGTAGTCCTCAGAGGTAGACTACTAAGGTTTGAATTTTTTTAAATGTTGAAGCAGTCGAGGTGAAGACACCTTTCTTACAGGAATGTGTTACAGGAATGTGAAATATCAAGGTAGTGTTTAATCTTTTCAGTGTACGAAAATAAACACCACAACACAAAAAAAAACAATGCCATAATATAAGAAATAACTGCCACGACACTAGAAAGGGCAACTTTTTGCAAAAGAAAAGAGTAACTTGTGGAGAATTCAGTGTGTATACACAACTCAAGATATATGCTTTTACAGCGGGGAAAGGGGGGGGGGGTAAAACTAATTTTCAATGCAAAGGATTCTACATTTGGATTCTGGATGAAATCCTGAATAAGAAAGTGGGCTATGTCTGTATCTTAGCTATTCCATTAGTAGATTACTCAAAAAACTTACCAAAAATTAAAACTGGAAAATAAATAATAATTAATATTTTTGACCACTTGTCTTTATCAATTTCTTATACAAAAAGCTCAGATCTTTTAAAGTTTAATCAAACAGTTTTATGACAATAAACTGTAAGCTAGGAGCGACGGGGCTCAATAGTAGCCAGAATTCTAAAAACCAGAAATTTGAAATCAATAAATGTATCAAACTATTCGGCTTATTATGTAGATCTCAGTTTTTGTATTGTATTGTATCAGATTAACGACGCTTCTTAACTACTAAGGTCCCTGCGTCGGCCCTGCAGTGCATTCCTGCAGCGTGATTCGATCTCTGGGTCCCGTATTACCAAGCTAAGGTCAAATCCACTGCGCCACCACAGGACAGATCTCAGTTTTTTTTTCTTTTTTTACTTTTGAAAAAGCTTCTTATTGTTCTAATTAAACGCCTCTTTCAAAATTCAACAAAATTCAAAATTTAGCGTAAAGAGTGAGTAGTTTAGGAGGGTGCAATCTGTTTCATATTCGTAATGATTTCCGTTCGTTTTAAGTTTCAATGTTACTCTCTACTTTCAGTAGAAAAAACTTATCTTTTTTATATTTATATTTCTGATCGTTTTTTAAATAATTTCAGGAAATCTGGCTCCACCTACACTGAGAATTCCCACTCCCCAGGGAAATATCTTGTAAACAATTCAATCCTGTTGAAAATTTACTCCGGACAATTACCTTTGAAAACTCCACGCGTAAAATTGAGGCGGAATTGAGAAATCAAGAAAGAAACTTTCAATGAGAATTCTGGCAAATTCCAACAGTGTATGATTTCTCCTGACAAGTTCACCCCCTGGAAACTTTGCTCCCCATGGAAAATTCTCTTGTGGAAAAGCCCAAAGTATAGAATTTGTCCTCTCCCCCCCCCATCCAAAAATGTATACATACTTCCCGGTAACTAAGACTATGCGCAAACAAAGAGACAAATTTTGTAACTTGAAAACCTATCTCCTGGGACTGTGTGGGATTCATTTTATATCTAGAGGATATCTTTATATCTTTAGTTCTTTTTTAATTTTGTCCCAATTTTTTAAGTTCGACTCCTGGAGCAAAAGGGTTGCTTAATTTGAATAGTAAGCTTTTTCCAAAGCAAAATTTAGAAAAAAAAAGCTAAAGCAATAAGAGTTCTAAAGCAAACTTTAACATACTTGAGGTGGGGATTCCCTCACATATGTAATAATATCCGTTTGTTTATATCCGATCGTTACATTTAGTTGAAAAAACTATTTATTTTTTATTTAATTCAACACCAGTTTGTATTTTGTGCCAGTTTCAAAATTATAGGCGTATTTAAAAAGACGTATTAGAAGTTCAGATAAAGCATTTACCCCTTTTCTCGGCAGCGACATTACCCCAAAAATGGAAAAATTTGCCCTAAACAGACTATACATACGTTCATAAGACTATTCCAGCCATCTTTATGGGGCTCCTTCAGCCATACAGTCCATATTTGTAGAGAAATGTCACAAGGCTCCTGACAGAAAGAGTAGCTGAACTGGACTGAGACTGAGAGAAACGAGTCAAGAGTCAAGTAATCACTCTAGTCAGGCCTCAGATTTCAAATGATGCTGCAGAATGGGTGAAATACGTAGCTGCACATGAGACAGGCAACTGAAATCTTAAATATAAAAAAGTAAAAATAACAAAACTATTTTGAATTATAGCCTATATTATATTCAAAACTACATAATTAAGAAAATAGAACTTAAAACATAAAATAAATTTGGTAAAAGAGGTAAAAAGTATGAAATCGCTTTTGTTTTGGATATTCTTCCACCTCTTCTGTCTGGCTGTTGGCCCGTAATGTATCCGATGTAGTTAGGGGAGACGTATTAACTGGGCTAAGAAAAATGAGTCAAGTATCAGGCCTCGATTTCAAATGATGCCAAGAAATTCCACACTCGCATTTATGCAAATGTGTCACTTGTTAATGATATTTTAATGGCCAATATCTTAATGGCCATACTTGCTGGTTAGACCGTTACCAAGACCGTTATCAAATTCAGTTAGATTTTATTTACAGAAGTGGGTAGAAATGTAGCCTATTACTTTTACGTTTCACTATTCTTTTTGTTTTCATTTTGTTCTGTATATTTAAATTTAGGATTGGTGAAGTGGCAATTGCTTTCCGCCTTTCTCGGTTTGAAGCTCCGCTCAATCAAGAAAAAGATACATATATATATATATATATATATATCATGAAAAGAGAAATCACCAATGCAACAGCACAAACACAAAAAAAAAGAAAAAAAAAAGAGAGACAGAAGGAGAAAAGGAAGACTGTTTTCCTAAATTAGTGATTAATATAGACCAGCACTTGAATGAGGCCTCAACCCTACTCATACATACAATCACATAGGTCAAACAGCATAGCCACACACAATCAACCATAAAGAATAATCCATGGACAGGCAGTCATGTCGTCAATAAGTATAAGTCGTCATTTACCAAACAATAGAAAAAATAATATAGACAAATAATTCAGAGGCAACACCCAACATAAGAGCTCATCAGGAGAATACACTGGCCTATATAGGGTTTCGCCACTCTAAATTCTCTACCCAGCACAGTGTTGTGGCTACCACAGAATATCCATGGCATCCCCGCGTCAGGTATCACCCCCAAAATACATGCCTATGAAAGAAAAAAAAACAGCAAATGTAAAACAACCAAGTAAAACCAAAACAAGCTTATCCTGTTAATATATCCCTCCCTTTAGCAACAATAGGTAAACTAAATATTATAAATTTTACCAAATCACAAATATTAACACATTGCGAAAAACCTGAATGAACTAAACAATTATAGAATTCATCTTTACCATGTGGCTAATTTTTAAGAAAATCCGCTCAATTAGAAACACAATTCAAAATAAATGGCGCTGCGATAGCATTTCTCGAACCTCCGAAATTAGTTGAAAATTTCTTTAAGTATTTCTAGATAATTCTTTTGATATTTATTTAAAAGTTCGTTAAAATGAAAACTAATTTTTTTAAATTGCCAAGTTAATTTATTTGCAGAAAAACCTCTTGATATCAATTTTTGGCTTAAGATTTTACATCTATTTTTAAAATCAATATAATTACTACAAATCCTTGGATAACGAAGTAACTGTGAGAAAAACGCTGAATATGTGATATTTGAGTGTATATTACTTTCAGGGAATGGGAAACTAACCACTTCAAAATCAAAATCATCCGTTTTATTATACATTTTAAAACTCAATTTATTATTATCACAAATATTAATATTTAAATCTAAGAAATGATCTTCATGACCAGTGCCATGACTAGGCTCAAGAATAAGCTCTGATGGATATATATTTTAGAAATATCAATGAAATCCTTAACATTTAAGACCAAAATATCATCTAAATATCTTTTATTATTTGACAAAGCATGTTTTAAATTAATTGGATTATTCTTATCCATCATATATTTATATTCTAGTTGACTTAAAAACAAGTCAGCTATAAATGGGCTGGCATTCCCCCCCATGGGAATTCCCACAATTTGCTTGTACAAATCACCCCCAAATCTTATATAAGTATTGTATAAAACAAATTCTAATAACTCAAAAATCATATCCAAGCTTCTATTTTTTCCGAATTAACCGACCCCCCACTCCCCCAGATGTTCAAATCGGGAAAACGACTATTTCTAATTTAATCTGGTCCGGTCCCTCATACGCTTGCCAAATTTCATCGTCCTAGCTTACCTGGAAGTACCTAAAGTAGCAAAACCGGGACTTTAGGTTTCCCCCTCCAATTCCCCCCAATGTCATCAAATCCGGTCGGGATTTAAAATAAGAGCTCTGAGACACAATATCATTCCAAATATCAAATTTCATTAAGATCCAATCACCCACTCATAAGTTAAAAATACTTCATTTTTTCTATTTTTTGCAAATTAACCGGCCCCCTACTCCCCCCAGATGGTCAAATCGGGAAAACGACTATTTCTAATTTAATCTGGTCCGGTCCCTGATACGCTTGCCAAATTTCATCGTCCTAGCTTACCTGGAAGTGCCTAAAGTAGCGAAACCGGGACCGACAGACAGACAGACAGACCGACAGAATTGGCGATTGCTATATGTCACTTGGTTAATACCAAGTGCCATAAAAAGAATCAGATTTCTGGAAGTGTTTTACGATCTTCGTTGAATTCATGCATATAACGTTCTTTCAAATTTTGGGTTACAAATGTGGTGTCAATAGATTCCAATTTAAAACAAATTAATTAACAAAAATAAGAACGGTTCTTTCGTAAATCTACCCCCCCCCCCTGAAGACAACTGTCACTTTTTCTGTACTAAAAACAAATTACTGTTTATAGATATTTTTGTTCATTCAAACCTTAAAGTGAACGGGAAAATAAATTTTTTGGATCAAATATAAACACATATAAAGGTCCTGCAAATCCGTGAACGGTTGCTCTGACTCAGAGTTGTCACCCGGTGATAGAAAAACACTGTAGTTTAGTGATTTTTTGTTGATTTAGTGATTTTCTTCACTAGGGAGTAACAAACAGCATGTCTTCCTGATCTACTCTCCCTCCAGAATTTCTGCAGCAACAGGGAATTCTTCCTGAACCTGAGTAGTCCCCCAGACTGGCTCTAATTCCTCGTTTGGAAACTATTTTTCCTTCTTCTGACTGCAATAGAACTTCATTTCTGAAGTTTTCTTTGGTCGTGTGATTCCATTTTCGCCATCAAAGGCCAACCTTCTGACTTTTAATTTCCAATCAAATGACCCCTCTCTGAAATTTAGTCGAGCATCTCTTCTAAAAGAACCAAATTAGCCCCCAGAACATAACTTAAAATTCCTGTCCCTATGCCCCGGGGAGTTTTGTCGACCCTGAAGATTTTGTTATGTGGTTTTTGAGTAATTTTTAGCAAAATGGCAACCTAAAATTTTTATTGGATGTATCTGAGGAGAAAAGGGCATGGAGGGGCTAGTTGTCCTCCGATTACTTTGACTCTTAAAAAGGACACTAGAACTCTCGATTTTCTATCGAAAGAGTCCCTGTTGAAGTTTATACGACGAGCCCTTCCATATGAAGTGCCTCTGTGGAAAAAAAAAATAAAACATTTGAGCCTTATTGTGTTTTCTATAGGCAACACTATAGCGTTGCCTCTGATGGAACGTGTTTTATGATGTTTTTATTCTTGTGAGGCTGAATCATTTTTAATTAACCTTTGCCCCCCCCCACTGATCTCAGACACTTGTCAGATTGTTGTGCTATTTAAAACACTAAAATTCGAAGTGTCATTAATTACATTTTGGCTGCAAGCCACTGTTATTTTGTAATTTCTTTCTCAGTAAGCAAATTTTGAAAACTTTGATTCATTGTAAAATTACGTTGGTACAAGTACTCTAAGAATGAGTCAAAGTACTATTCCTTTAGAGGACTAGTCTCTCCAGGTGAACACGGTATTTTTTGTGTGGTATTTTACGGTATTTTATTAAATAAATAAAGAAAAAAAATAATAAAACGAAATGAAAAAGAAATTGTGAAAAAATGAAATATAATGACCTGATGAAGGTATTTGCAAATCAAGAAAAATATTAACAAGTCACATACTAATGCATTAATGCAAATAATTTATTTTACGAATAAGAGTTTCACCCGGAACATTGGCAAGAACCTGTCCAGGATCAGACCAAACACTTCTTGGGCCAAAGGTGCTACAAGCCGCGTTTAATAGATCGTGACGCTTTTTAGTTAGGTTTTCCGAAAATCACAAATATTAACACATTGCGAAAAACCTGAATGAACTAAACAATTATAGAATTCATCTTTACCATGTGGCTAATTTTTAAGAAAATCCGCTCAATTAGAAACACAATTCAAAATAAATGGCGCTGCGATAGCATTTCTCGAACCTCCGAAATTAGTTGAAAATTTCTTTAAGTATTTCTAGATAATTCTTTTGATATTTATTTAAAAGTTCGTTAAAATGAAAACTAATTTTTTTAAATTGCCAAGTTAATTTATTTGCAGAAAAACCTCTTGATATCAATTTTTGGCTTAAGATTTTACATCTATTTTTAAAATCAATATAATTACTACAAATCCTTGGATAACGAAGTAACTGTGAGAAAAACGCTGAATATGTGATATTTGAGTGTATATTACTTTCAGGGAATGGGAAACTAACCACTTCAAAATCAAAATCATCCGTTTTATTATACATTTTAAAACTCAATTTATTATTATCACAAATATTAATATTTAAATCTAAGAAATGATCTTCATGACCAGTGCCATGACTAGGCTCAAGAATAAGCTCTGATGGATATATATTTTAGAAATATCAATGAAATCCTTAACATTTAAGACCAAAATATCATCTAAATATCTTTTATTATTTGACAAAGCATGTTTTAAATTAATTGGATTATTCTTATCCATCATATATTTATATTCTAGTTGACTTAAAAACAAGTCAGCTATAAATGGGCTGGCATTCCCCCCCATGGGAATTCCCACAATTTGCTTGTACAAATCACCCCCAAATCTTATATAAGTATTGTATAAAACAAATTCTAATAACTCAAAAATCATATCCAAGCTTCTATTTTTTCCGAATTAACCGACCCCCCACTCCCCCAGATGTTCAAATCGGGAAAACGACTATTTCTAATTTAATCTGGTCCGGTCCCTCATACGCTTGCCAAATTTCATCGTCCTAGCTTACCTGGAAGTACCTAAAGTAGCAAAACCGGGACTTTAGGTTTCCCCCTCCAATTCCCCCCAATGTCATCAAATCCGGTCGGGATTTAAAATAAGAGCTCTGAGACACAATATCATTCCAAATATCAAATTTCATTAAGATCCAATCACCCACTCATAAGTTAAAAATACTTCATTTTTTCTATTTTTTGCAAATTAACCGGCCCCCTACTCCCCCCAGATGGTCAAATTGGGAAAACGACTATTTCTAATTTAATCTGGTCTGCTCCCTGATACGCTTGCCAAATTTCATCGTCCTAGCTTACCTGGAAGTGCCTAAACCGGGACCGACAGATAGGCAGACAGACAGACTGACAGAATTGGCGATTGCTATATGTCACTTGGTTAATACCAAGTGCCATAAAAAGAATCAGATTTCTGGAAGTGTTTTACGATCTTCGTTGAATTCATGCATATAACGTTCTTTCAAATTTTGGGTTACAAATGTGGTGTCAATAGATTCCAATTTAAAACAAATTAATTAACAAAAATAAGAACGGTTCTTTCGTAAATCTACCCCCCCCCCCTGAAGACAACTGTCACTTTTTCTGTACTAAAAACAAATTACTGTTTATAGATATTTTTGTTCATTCAAACCTTAAAGTGAACGGGAAAATAAATTTTTTGGATCAAATATAAACACATATAAAGGTCCTGCAAATCCGTGAACGGTTGCTCTGACTCAGAGTTGTCACCCGGTGATAGAAAAACACTGTAGTTTAGTGATTTTTTGTTGATTTAGTGATTTTCTTCACTAGGGAGTAACAAACAGCATGTCTTCCTGATCTACTCTCCCTCCAGAATTTCTGCAGCAACAGGGAATTCTTCCTGAACCTGAATAGTCCCCCAGACTGGCTCTAATTCCTCGTTTGGAAACTATTTTTCCTTCTTCTGACTGCAATAGAACTTCATTTCTGAAGTTTTCTTTGGTCGTGTGATTCCATTTTCGCCATCAAAGGCCAACCTTCTGACTTTTAATTTCCAATCAAATGACCCCTCTCTGAAATTTAGTCGAGCATCTCTTCTAAAAGAACCAAATTAGCCCCCAGAACATAACTTAAAATTCCTGTCCCTATGCCCCGGGGAGTTTTGTCGACCCTGAAGAATTTGTTATGTGGTTTTTGAGTAATTTTTAGCAAAATGGCAACCTAAAATTTTTATTGGATGTATCTGAGGAGAAAAGGGCATGGAGGGGCTAGTTGTCCTCCGATTACTTTGACTCTTAAAAAGGACACTAGAACTCTCGATTTTCTATCGAAAGAGTCCCTGTTGAAGTTTATACGACGAGCCCTTCCATATGAAGTGCCTCTGTGGAAAAAAAAATAAAACATTTGAGCCTTATTGTGTTTTCTATAGGCAACACTATAGCGTTGCCTCTGATGGAACATGTTTTATGATGTTTTTATTCTTGTGAGGCTGAATCATTTTTAATTAACCTTTGCCCCCCCCCCCCACTGATCTCAGACACTTGTCAGATTGTTGTGCTATTTAAAACACTAAAATTCGAAGTGTCATTAATTACATTTTGGCTGCAAGCCACTGTTATTTTGTAATTTCTTTCTCAGTAAGCAAATTTTGAAAACTTTGATTCATTGTAAAATTACGTTGGTACAAGTACTCTAAGAATGAGTCAAAGTACTATTCCTTTAGAGGACTAGTCTCTCCAGGTGCACACGGTATTTTTTGTGTGGTATTTTACGGTATTTTATTAAATAAATAAAGAAAAAAAATAATAAAACGAAATGAAAAAGAAATTGTGAAAAAATGAAATATAATGACCTGATGAAGGTATTTGCAAATCAAGAAAAATATTAACAAGTCACATACTAATGCATTAATGCAAATAATTTATTTTACGAATAAGAGTTTCACCCGGAACATTGGCAAGAACCTGTCCAGGATCAGACCAAACACTTCTTGGGCCAAAGGTGCTACAAGCCGCGTTTAATAGATCGTGACGCTTTTTAGTTAGGTTTTCCGAAAATCACAAATATTAACACATTGCGAAAAACCTGAATGAACTAAACAATTATAGAATTCATCTTTACCATGTGGCTAATTTTTAAGAAAATCCGCTCAATTAGAAACACAATTCAAAATAAATGGCGCTGCGATAGCATTTCTCGAACCTCCGAAATTAGTTGAAAATTTCTTTAAGTATTTCTAGATAATTCTTTTGATATTTATTTAAAAGTTCGTTAAAATGAAAACTATTTTTTTTAAATTGCCAAGTTAATTTATTTGCAGAAAAACCTCTTGATATCAATTTTTGGCTTAAGATTTTACATCTATTTTTAAAATCAATATAATTACTACAAATCCTTGGATAACGAAGTAACTGTGAGAAAAACGCTGAATATGTGATATTTGAGTGTATATTACTTTCAGGGAATGGGAAACTAACCACTTCAAAATCAAAATCATCCGTTTTATTATACATTTTAAAACTCAATTTATTATTATCACAAATATTAATATTTAAATCTAAGAAATGATCTTCATGACCAGTGCCATGACTAGGCTCAAGAATAAGCTCTGATGGATATATATTTTAGAAATATCAATGAAATCCTTAACATTTAAGACCAAAATATCATCTAAATATCTTTTATTATTTGACAAAGCATGTTTTAAATTAATTGGATTATTCTTATCCATCATATATTTATATTCTAGTTGACTTAAAAACAAGTCAGCTATAAATGGGCTGGCATTCCCCCCCATGGGAATTCCCACAATTTGCTTGTACAAATCACCCCCAAATCTTATATAAGTATTGTATAAAACAAATTCTAATAACTCAAAAATCATATCCAAGCTTCTATTTTTTCCGAATTAACCGACCCCCCACTCCCCCAGATGTTCAAATCGGGAAAACGACTATTTCTAATTTAATCTGGTCCGGTCCCTCATACGCTTGCCAAATTTCATCGTCCTAGCTTACCTGGAAGTACCTAAAGTAGCAAAACCGGGACTTTAGGTTTCCCCCTCCAATTCCCCCCAATGTCATCAAATCCGGTCGGGATTTAAAATAAGAGCTCTGAGACACAATATCATTCCAAATATCAAATTTCATTAAGATCCAATCACCCACTCATAAGTTAAAAATACTTCATTTTTTCTATTTTTTGCAAATTAACCGGCCCCCTACTCCCCCCAGATGGTCAAATCGGGAAAACGACTATTTCTAATTTAATCTGGTCCGGTCCCTGATACGCTTGCCAAATTTCATCGTCCTAGCTTACCTGGAAGTGCCTAAAGTAGCGAAACCGGGACCGACAGACAGACAGACAGACCGACAGAATTGGCGATTGCTATATGTCACTTGGTTAATACCAAGTGCCATAAAAAGAATCAGATTTCTGGAAGTGTTTTACGATCTTCGTTGAATTCATGCATATAACGTTCTTTCAAATTTTGGGTTACAAATGTGGTGTCAATAGATTCCAATTTAAAACAAATTAATTAACAAAAATAAGAACGGTTCTTTCGTAAATCTACCCCCCCCCCCCTGAAGACAACTGTCACTTTTTCTGTACTAAAAACAAATTACTGTTTATAGATATTTTTGTTCATTCAAACCTTAAAGTGAACGGGAAAATAAATTTTTTGGATCAAATATAAACACATATAAAGGTCCTGCAAATCCGTGAACGGTTGCTCTGACTCAGAGTTGTCACCCGGTGATAGAAAAACACTGTAGTTTAGTGATTTTTTGTTGATTTAGTGATTTTCTTCACTAGGGAGTAACAAACAGCATGTCTTCCTGATCTACTCTCCCTCCAGAATTTCTGCAGCAACAGGGAATTCTTCCTGAACCTGAGTAGTCCCCCAGACTGGCTCTAATTCCTCGTTTGGAAACTATTTTTCCTTCTTCTGACTGCAATAGAACTTCATTTCTGAAGTTTTCTTTGGTCGTGTGATTCCATTTTTGCCATCAAAGGCCAACCTTCTGACTTTTAATTTCCAATCAAATGACCCCTCTCTGAAATTTAGTCGAGCATCTCTTCTAAAAGAACCAAATTAGTCCCCAGAACATAACTTAAAATTCCTGTCCCTGTGCCCCGGGGAGTTTTGTCGACCCTGAAGATTTTGTTATGTGGTTTTTGAGTAATTTTTAGCAAAATGGCAACCTAAAATTTTTATTGGATGTATCTGAGGAGAAAAGGGCATGGAGGGGCTAGTTGTCCTCCGATTACTTTGACTCTTAAAAAGGACACTAGAACTCTCGATTTTCTATCGAAAGAGTCCCTGTTGAAGTTTATACGACGAGCCCTTCCATATGAAGTGCCTCTGTGGAAAAAAAAATAAAACATTTGAGCCTTATTGTGTTTTCTATAGGCAACACTATAGCGTTGCCTCTGATGGAACGTGTTTTATGATGTTTTTATTCTTGTGAGGCTGAATCATTTTTAATTAACCTTTGCCCCCCCCCCCCACTGATCTCAGACACTTGTCAGATTGTTGTGCTATTTAAAACACTAAAATTCGAAGTGTCATTAATTACATTTTGGCTGCAAGCCACTGTTATTTTGTAATTTCTTTCTCAGTAAGCAAATTTTGAAAACTTTGATTCATTGTAAAATAACGTTGGTACAAGTACTCTAAGAATGAGTCAAAGTACTATTCCTTTAGAGGACTAGTCTCTCCAGGTGCGTACGGTATTTTTTGTGTGGTATTTTACGGTATTTTATTAAATAAATAAAGAAAAAAAATAATAAAACGAAATGAAAAAGAAATTGTGAAAAAATGAAATATAATGACCTGATGAAGGTATTTGCAAATCAAGAAAAATATTAACAAGTCACATACTAATGCATTAATGCAAATAATTTATTTTACGAATAAGAGTTTCACCCGGAACATTGGCAAGAACCTGTCCAGGATCAGACCAAACACTTCTTGGGCCAAAGGTGCTACAAGCCGCGTTTAATAGATCGTGACGCTTTTTAGTTAGGTTTTCCGAAACAAATACACCTGACATTGCGAGCTTACTTTTTGCTGCAAACACTTTTCCAGGAATATCCAAGTTTGAAAATTTGACCAGAACGGTGGCGATTTTCACATTCTCAGTTTGAGTAGCAGGCATATGGAAACGATTAGCCTTTTAGAGGTCCATTCTTTATAAAATGTTGAGAGTGCATTATTTGTGTTTTCACTCCATTAAGATTCCATCAATACCATATTGGGGTTTGGTTTCCTACCGTAGATAAAGTATCAAGTTAGGTATCCTGGTCAAGTTGGTCAACTCTGTCTTCTAATTCAGATTAATGCCCTGCCTTATAATTTTAATAACTACTGATGGCCATAAGTGGTATCTCTAAAATGAAGTTAGAACAAGATCAAACGGTTTGTATTTTACCCTTTTACGATCTGCAGTAACGAGGGGGACACTACAGGTATCAAATTCAATAGTAAAATATGCCACCCCAAACGTATACATGTTTGTAATATGCGCTGGGCTTTTCACACAAGTTTATGAAATTTCAGCAAGGATTATATCCGATTCAATTGAAAACTTGTTTAGCTCTGCACTCTATGAACTTTGATAGTGACCTGAATGTTCGTTGAACTATTTTAAACTACATTGGTATATCGCAACTTCAATGAGATACGTTTGGAGAAAAGAGGGCTACGGGAGGGGCCTAGCTCCCATCCTATTACTTTTGATTTTTAAAAGAGAACAAAACTATAGTTTCTAATCAAAAAAGCCTCTTCTAAAGTTTTAACGACCACCCTTTCCATAAAAGCTTTGTATGCCCCTGAGACATAACTTGCAACTCTTATCCCTAGCCTTTGGGAGTTGGTATCAACCCCGAAAGCCTTGTTACCTGTTTTTTTTTAACTTTTTTTTAACAAAATGACTATACAAAAACTTCTATTGGAAACATTTGGGGAAAAGAGAACAAGAAGGGGTGGCTAACTGTCTTCCAATCATTTATGACTCTTAAAAAGGACACTAGAACTTCTAATTTCCAGTTAAATGAGCCCTCTCTTAAGTTTGTACGGCCAACCCCTTTTATAAGACCTTATATGCTAACAATGAAAACAAAATTTTGATTAGATGTGTTTGAGGAAAAGATGGGTTGGGGTTTAATTTTCAATCATTTATTCTTAGAATGGGTACTAGAACTTTATATTTCCTCTCGTATGAACTCCTTTCAAGGACTCTACAATAACTTCTTTTATGCGAAGACCCCTCGTCAGAAATTAAAAATAATACATTCTGGTCATATCGCTCTTTCCTTAAACATTTTCCAACTGACAAAATTCATCCTGGGCGCTTGGCTTTGTTGTGATTCCACGACATCAAGAATCCAAATTTTTCATTTTGTTAACCTTGCGGTTTTGTTGGTAGAAAAGTGTTTTTGCCTGACTATTGGATGCTGGAAGGGAATGTTAACAGAAAAAATGCCTGCTTGCCTAATATGTTGACTGTAACGTAAAATCAATGAAAACCAAAATCTTTTATATATGAAAAAATACGAACATCCAAATAATTTTATAAATATTTGAAAATAGTTGTCTTCGGGAAACAGCAACCGATTCCGAAAAATACAGCAAAAAGTTAGTAGATAATAAGTAATGAAGTAGATTATAGCTCAGGAAAAGATTAGGACATAAAACTTAGGAGAAACTTTGAATCTTTTAAAAGCAGGACTTTCCTTACTTCAAAAGACAGTTGATGCAGAATTTGAAGGAAAACAAATAAAAAAAAAGTTTTTTCAACTGAAAGTAAGAAGCGACATAAAAACTTAAAACGAACAGAAATGACTCCGTATATGAAAAGGGCTGTTCTCTCCTCAACGCCTCGTCTTCATGCTATGGTTTGACTCTTTCTCTCAACTCTAATTTTTAAAACAGTAAAAAACTTTAGCGTAACGAACGAGATATTGAGGAGAGAACAGCCCCTGTTTCCATATAACAGCCCTGTGAAAAACCCTTTTTTAAATATGTCAAAATCCATTTTAATCGCATAATTTTAGCAAAACTAACACCTTTCTTCTGCAGATTTCCATAGGTTTACAATGTTTCTATTTTTGACAGATAAACATTATCTGTTCACATATATTTAAAAAATAAACCATGAACTGTGTTACGATTCCCTGCAGTAATACGGGACGATGCAGGACATTCTTAATTTTCCACGAAGATTCTTATGAAACACTGGGTTTTTCGACGTTGAACTCTTCCCCTTAGCATAAATCCCATGTTATCAAATTTAAGACTGAAAGTATTGCTTTGCCAGTGGATTGCTCTAAAATTATATTCGACTTATTAGTCTATTTTATTTATTTTAAAATTATTATTCTATTAATTCAGCGGTATAGATTAATGAGCGTACAGATACGGTACTTCTTTTTCTAACGTAAGAAACAATTATAGGATTCCAGGACTTGAGCAAGATCACCTTCCCAACTAACTCGATCTTTTTATCAGGGCTCCTTAAACAATTCCTGACTCTAGGAGCAGCAAGTAGTAAGTATATGATTAGCTGTAAGAATACAAAATTCTAGAGTTTTATTCAAACAAACTTTTCAATGTTTATTAGATAAAGAGTAAATAAAATGTCTCCAACTTATTTTCTTGTCTAACTGTTTGTTGACTTAGGATACGATTTCTTGGCTGAGGAGCAGAGGCTGTACAAGGAGCCGAAGAGCTTGAATGAGCAGTAAATTCGTTTAGCTAAGGATGAGCCAAAAATATAATTTATTAAAAAAAAGTAAAGGGTTCTATTACTTTTAAAATGTAAAAAAGGGAGAAAAAAGTCATTGACGACAATTTTACGGAGAATGAAACGACCTTAATGTTGAGAACCCTTGATTTTTATATAAATTTTACAATTAAAAGCAGCCCTGTCTGTTCCAGCGCCTTTTTCTGTGAAAATGAATGCTATCACACAAAAAGACGGCAACAGTATACGGGCTACACAGAATTAAGTTCAAAATTTACTGCTCAGCTCTCTGATTTTAACCTAGAAAAGAAAAAGGACATTAACAGATTGGAGATAAAAGACAAGTAAAGAAGTAATAAAAAATAAACACAGAAAATAAGAAGAGGACTAAATCAACAAGGAAGAGAAAAAGAGGGCTAAAACAAAAATCCAACCCTCGAATAGAGAACCAAATTAATATTCGGTCCGAAATTAAAATTTCGGAAAAATTATTACGAAAAAAGAAGAATAAGCCTGGAAGAACAAAAAGGAACATTTAACTAATAATTATGGCAAGTGCTATCCTGACCGTGCTATCCTCTTTGAGTCTGGTCTTCACTCTTGCTTTGATAAAGTGATCTTCTTTCATTATTTTCTGTTTTAAAATTTTCTTTTTTATTTGGTATGCTTTTACCCGAATAGAATTTAGCTAACTTGGCGGGAATGATATTATTTTTATCGTGTTCTATAATCAAAAGGGTGTTACATCTGAATCATCATTAAGGCTTTGCAGTTATTACGTAATTAAACTCGTGATGGATTCAAAATATCAAGGAATTAGCTGAGAATCTCAACTGTTTCATTTCAATGTTTACTCTCATTTGAAAAACAACTTACTTTTGTGATTTTATCTTGTCTCAGAGATCATATTTTAATTCCCGATCGGAACTGGTGACATTGGGGGAGTTGGAGGGGGGAACCTAAAATCTTGAAAAACGCTTAGAGTGGAGGGATCGGGATGAAACGTGGTGGGAAAAATAAGCAGGAGTCCTAGATACGTGACTGACATAACCAAAACGGATCTGCTCTGTTTGAGGAAGTTGGGGGAGAGAGTTAATTCTGAAAATTTGAAAAAATGCGGTAATTTTAATATACGAAGGAGTTATCGGATCTTAATGAAATTTGAAGTTTGGAAGGATATCGTGTCTAAAATCTCTCATTTTAAATCCCGACTGGATCTGGTGACAATGGGGGGAATTGAGGGGGGAACCTAAAATCTTGGAAAACGCTTAGAGTGGAGGGATCGGGATGAAACTTGATGGGAATAAATAAGCAAAAGTTATAGATACGAGATTGACATAATTGGTACGAACCCGTTCTATTTGGGGGAGCTGAAGGTTGATAATTTGGAAAAATTAGGAAAATAGAGGTATTTTTAACTTAAGAACGGGTGACCTGATCTTAATGAAATTTGACATTTAGAAGCAACTCGTGTCTCAGAGCTCTTATTTCAAATCCCGACCAGATCTGCTGACATTGGGGGAAGTTGGAAGGGAAACCGAAAATCTTGGAAAACGCTTATAAATGTTGTAGATACGTGATTGACGTAACCGAACTGAATCCGCTCTCTTTGAGGGAATTAGGTGGTGGGGTTCAGTGGTTTGGCGAGTTTGGTGCTTCTGGACGTGCTAGGACGATGAAAATTGGTAGGCGTGTCAGGGAGCTGCACAATTTGACTTGATAAAGTCGTTTTCCCCAATTCTACCATCTGGGGGGCTGAAGGGACAGGAAAAATTAGAAAAATTGAGGTATTTTTAACTTACGAGTGGGTGATTAGATCTTAATGAATTCTGACAATTAGAAGGACCTCGTGACTCAGAGCTATTATTTTAAATCCCAACCTGCATTAAGCCTCTGATTTTCCTATTAAAGCAATCTATTGATTCTTAAAGTTTTGCTAGAGCTCATACCATATGAGCTTTTGGCTCTTAGCTCTTTCGACCTCGTCACAAATTCCATATGAGCTCTTAGCTCTTGTTTTTTCTTCTTCTGTTTTAATGAGAAAAAGAGCAGAGTGAGACCTTGGGAACTGTTCAATTCTTGTCATTGGAGAGCTTAAGGGGCAGAGAGCCATCTCTGGGAAACAAAAGGAAACAAGATTTTCCAAGCAACAAGAAAACAACTTTTAACCATAAAAAACTTTAGCTTGCAGTGGCCAGCTTTATAATCTTGACAGCTCAGTTATGGAAACTAAAACAGCTGGTATTTTTGGAGAGATAAACGAAACTACTCGAGCTATACAAGAAACTTAAGGTCTAGCCTAAGTCCAAGCATTTTACTCCCTAGTCAATTCTTTTTCTTAGGCGACAACTCGGTCAAATACAACGGTATTAGTTTTCTTCGTCGCTTCAACTAAACAAACATAAGAAGGTTGAACTGAAGGGGTTTATCACTCAAAATTATGATTAGGCAATTCTTCTTGTAATTATTTATACAATATATTTTTTTTTACATGTATTTATTAACCGGTAGTCTGATGTCTGCACGCTACTTATTCTCTAGATTCTGTTTAAGCAAGTTACAACTAACTAATACTAGACTGAATCGCTCTTTAACAATCAGGATGGTTAGTCCCTTGGTGTAATCTATTCATTCTCACACACTCCAATTACAGTAGGATCTAGTCTCTTGAGGGGAATTTTTGGCTTCGGAACACAAATATGTGAAGTATTTGGGACTGCAGCCAGGAAGCATATATTATACCAGAATGCAAACTCGAAATAGGTTTTATAATTATTTTGGAATTATAAAAAAAAATATTTGTCGGCTTTAACATTTGATTGGATCAAAATATTCACCAGATTTTTTTTTTGATTTTTTTTTTCACAAAAACTGCCGAAATCACTGATTCAGGAACGTAAGAAAAACTCCAAATGTTTAACATGTGAGGTATAGGAAGATTCCTTGAGAGTCCGTCCTGCCTTAATAGCAGAAACTCAATTCATATTATTTATTTAATAAAAAAAAGAGATATAGTTCAAAAAATTAAAGAAACTCAATTCTTTTCCAGAAAGCCCTGCTTGGAAATACCCCCAAAAAGGAAGAAAAACACTAAGCATAAAAAAAGAATTTTTCAACAGAAGCTTCAAGCTTCTTTCAACAGAAGGAGGAGGAAGCGGGACAGAAATTAATATCTAGCCCCTCTTGATTCCCGGGAATACTTTTGGTCAACGCCTTGATTTTTAGCACTGAAGGCGGGGAGGGGAGACAATATTACCTCTCTTATTGCAATGATCTATTTACACGTAGCATAAAATATTAAATTTACATGCCTACCAGCACAGAGGCGGAAAAGGCGAGGCTGGGCATTTGAGCTTTGCCAAGAAAATTTTTGGGGACTCAGGGGGGGAAAGTCCTACCAGGAGCTTTATTCTCAGCAATTTTAAGGTAACACTTCTCGGTTTCAATTTAAATGTTTTGTCTGTGATTATATCGAACCCAAGTCCTGGAAAATTGAGAACCGGCTCATTCTATTGGAAAATATTCTAGGACTATTTTTAAGTAATATGGGTGGACGTTTAGCACATCATTTTAAAGCTCTTGATTGAATCTATGTGCTCTTTGTAAATAAAATAATTGACGTTGATTTGTTGATTTATATTGACGTTTTTGGGATTTATATTTATATTTGCCAAGTTTTGTTTTTGCTAAACTTTTAAAATGGAAGTTTTTGAGAGGGTATATTAATAAAAAAAAAAAAAAGAAACGTCCTATCCCCATTGTCATCTCAACTTCAGATCTCTAATCTATGGTATTAAATAGCTTTAAAATTATAATCTTGGTAACCATTATTTTATTTATTTTTCATTTTACTTTATAATTACTTGTTGTGACTTTAATTCATATTTTTAGGCAGATTCGGTAGGTTGCGGCAGCCGATGGACCTATATACAACTATCCCTGATCAGGGATAACTATTCCTGATCTGGAAAAGAATCAGTGATTTTTGCTTTTTATATGCAAACTTCTATATTCGTATGTTTTTATTAACTCTAGATACTAAAAATACTCTAGCGTAAAGAGCGAGGTATTACGAGGAGGTAAACCCCTCATATGCGTAATAATTTCTTTTTGTTTTAAGTTTTAATGCTGCTCCTCACTTTCAGTAGAAAAAACTTTTCATATTTATTTTTTCATTGTTTTTTTAATAATGCTAGAGAGTCCTGCTCCCTCTCCATTGAAAGTCTCTTCCCCCATGAGAAGTTCCTCCAAGGAAAGATCCTCCTACGTACGACCCCCCCCCCCTCAACTCTCCCCCCGAACCAAAAAAAATCCCCCTGAAAACGTCTGTACACTTCCCAAAAACCATTACTATATGTAAACACAGGTCAAAGTTTGTAACTTGCAGCCCCTCCCACGAGGACTGCGATTTATATTTGACGGTATTTGTTGATTACATTGACACTGAGGAGGCTTTTCCTCCTCGACGCCCCAGTCTTTACGCTAAATTTTTTTACTGTTTTAAAATGTAGAGTTAAGAAAAAGAGTCCAACTTTAGCGTAAAGAGCCGGGCGTTGGGGAGGAAAAGCCCCTTTCATTTACGGAGTAATTTCTGCTCGTTTTAAGTTTTAATGTCGCTCCTTACTTTCATTAAAAAAAACTTTTTTTGTTTAATAAACTACAGGATTGACAAATATGGCCCATATACTAAGACATACAACACTTACTCTGTAGCTTAGTAAGATTTTCATTATTATCTTTTTGTACAAGAAGGCCTGCATTCAGGATGGGGTTTCACCCGGTTCGACCCCCCCCCCAGAAATGTTTCTTCGACTCGTAAAAAAGTAACAACATAGAAGTAAAAGAAAATCTTTGTCCCGTTTTGAAGTTGTTTTTTTTAATCCTTCTCCCGAACAAAATTATCCCACAAACAAAAGTCCTAGTTCCCGTCCAGGACACAAGGCATGATTTTGGAATAACATTATTTTCTTTGATTCATTAATTTGGGAGCATTATGACCTGCGCTGTCGCTCCATTTAGTATATTTTTCTTCATCTTAGAAATGAGGGTACTAGGTAAGCACAATTAGCCAGACAGTAGGTAAGGCCGTATCTAGGGAGGGGGAGGGGGTTTGGCCCCCCTCCTCAAGAAAAACAAAGTTTATCCAAATCTTAAAAACATAACAAAAATGCGTATACAAATTTTTTGATGAGCTTTTAAAGTATTTACCCCCCCCCCCCCCACCCCTGGACCCAAAATCCTGGATACGGCCCAGACAGTAGAGAATATATTTACAATTACAATATTTTCTTGTTTATCCCAAATCGAAAATTTTCAAGCCAGAGCAGACGTGGTCAGGATTGTTGATTCTTATTCCTAGACCTAATCGATTCCTAAATAATAAAATACTTCATCACGTCAAACGCCTCGTCAGTTTTTGTTAAAGTATGGAGATCATTTTATTCACTTAATGGAAATTCAACATTACTAGGGTTCCAAATTCCCACCCAAGATTAGAATGCATAAATTTTAGGGGGAAATATATCGTTTTTGTGGGAAAAATTCGAACGTTGCTTACAAGCACACTGGAATAGCAAAAGTAAGGAGTAAGCAAATACGTAATAAAGCAGGCAGAACATTAACACTCCAAATGTAACATTTCTGGATTTGAGCCAAATCCAGAAATGTTTCCAATCCAAAGTCGGACAGACACATGTCCAACACGCTTCGAGCCCGTAAACGAATAAATAAAAAAAAACTGATTTTTTTAGCTGAAAGTAAGGAGCGACATTAAAACTTAAAACGAACAGAAATTACTCCGTATATGAAATGGGTTGTCCCCTCCGCAATCCCTCGCTCTTTACGCTAAAGCTTTTAATTGTTTTAAAAAGTAGAATTGTGGCAAAGAGTCAAACTTTAGCGTAAAGAGCGAGGGATTGCGGAGGGGACAACCCATTTCATATACGGAGTAATTTCTGTTCATTTTAAGCTTTAATGTCGCTCCTTACTTTCAGCTAAAAAAATTAGTTTTTTTTTTATTTAATTTCTGAACGTTTTTAAATTAATGCATGTTTGGTTTTGGCTCTCCGCACATAAATTATTAAAATGAAATTTGTATATTAATTCTTTTTTGGCTAAATGACTTTCTCTTAGTTTTGATCGGACGATTTTGAGAAATAAGGGGTGGAGAAGGAAGCCTAGTTACCCTCCAATTTTTCGGTTACTTAAAAAGGCAACTAAAACTTTAAATTTTTAACGAAGGTTTTTATTAGTAAAAAATATACGTAACTTAAGAATTAACTTACGTAACAAACTTTCATAACCTTATATTTTTATTATGTATACGATGGGGTTTGTACCCTCGGTAATACCTCGCTCTTTACACTAAATCGTAAGTTTTGTCCCAATTCTTTAAGAATGACCCCTGAATCAGAAAGGCCGTAGAATAAACAGTTGAAATTACTAAAAATACTTTAGCATAAAGAGCGAGGTATTTATCTCCTCCTAAATACCTCGCTCTTTATGCTAAAGTATTATTTGAACCCCTCATATTCGTAATAATATCTGTTCGTTTTAAGTTTCAACGCTACTCCTTCTTTTCATTTGAATAAAGTTTTCATGTTTATTTTTCATTGTTTTCTTATAGTAATGCTAGAAAATCCTTCGCCCTTTTCATTGAATTTTTCTTCCCCATGACAGATTCCTCCAAGTAAAGATCCTCCAACATAGCCCCCTCTCCTCAGCCCCACCCCCAAAAAAAATAAAATCCCCCTGAAAACGTCTGTACACTTCCTAATAACCATTAATATGTAAACACTGGTCAAAGTTTGTAACTTGCAGCCCCTCCCCCAGGAGTTGTGGGGGAGTAAGTCATCCCCAAAGACATAGTTATTATGGTTTTCGACTATGCTGAACAAAATGGCTATCTCAAAATTTTGATCCGTTGACTTTGGGACAAAATGAGCGTGGGAGGGGGCCTAGATGCCCTCCAATTTTTTTGGTCACTTGAAGAGGGCACTAGAACTTTTCATTTTCGTTAGAATGAGCACTCTTGCGACATTCTAGCACCACTTGGTCGATACGATGTCCCCTGGAAAAAAAACAAAAAAAAACAAACAAATAAACACGCACCCGTGATTTGTCTTCTGGCAAAAAATACAAAATTCCACGTTTTTCTAGATAGGAGCTTGAAACTTCTACAGTAGGGTTCTCTGATACGCTGAATCTGATGGTGTCATTTTTGTTAAGATCCTACGACTTTTAGGGGGTGTTGTTCCCTATTTTCTTAAATAAGGCAAATTTTCTCAGGCTCGTAACTTTTGGTGGGTAAGACTAAACTTGATGAAACTTATATATTTAAAATCAGCATTAAAATGCGATTCTTTTGATGTAGCTATTGATATCAAAATTCAATTTTTTCGAGTTTTGGTTACTATTGAGCCGGGTCGCTCCTTACTACAGTTTGTTACCACGAACTTTTTGAAAACGTTTAAATTCCCACTGGGTTGAACATAGAGAACCTGAAGACAAATATTTACCAAACCTGCTTAATACACGTCTTTGATCGTGTGCCTGAAAACGTTTGCCTCAAACGTGCACCGGTGCCTGAAAACAGGATTCAAGAGGGATGGCTAAAAACCAAAAAGTTTGTATCTCTCATAAGTGAAGAAATAACTCACAGAATAGCCTAGAAATTGTACCAACAATAATCAAACTAAAAGAAAATGGAAAAGGCCATAAGATTAACAAAATTACCGCATGCCTTTGGCTCTCCAAAACAAGTAAAATTGACTTCGATGATTTTGAGACCCTTCAGTCATTTACGAATACCCCGTTGAAGTATCATGACCATAAAGCGTAAACCACCTTAAGAAAGTTGGTACTTTGTACGAAAATATTAACTTAGAAGAAGGGGAACAAAAAGATATTGAACTGAAAAGTAAATACGGAATTCCAAAAATTAAGAAGCTTCTAAATAAAATTGGGGAGGATTTGAAGCCCACTGAATCTTTAATATTATTCTCATTTGTTACAACACCAGATAAAGTTACTATTGGGCCGCTAAGTTATTCTGTCAGGCCATGGCCACTAAACCTAAAAGGTGTACTAAATGCAAATTATTTGGCCATGCGAAAGATGTATGCCGTAATAGCACAAAGACCTGTGGAAAATGTGCCAGCAGAGGCCACTCCGCAGAAAATAGTACCCAAAATCAAATTAAACGCAGAAACTGTCACAACACAGACCACATCAGTGGGGATAACAATTTCGTATAAAGGCTTCCTTGAAATAAGTAAAATTGCATCCAAGAATCAAGTTCCGTGGCGAGAAGCCAAAATGAAATATGCTGAAATAGCAATAACAGAACAAGAAAGACCGACAACAGTTGAAAATCGAGAAATAAATGTAACTACACAAATCCAGAAAGAATTAAAACCCCTTATAAGTACAATGAAAATTGTATTAAATGAAAAGTTGAAGATTAAAGAAATAAAAAAGAGCTGCAGAAAAACTGTTCCTGAAGAAACAGGATCTGAAATAGAAGAAATTTTTTTACCAACAACAGGGAGTGGATCAAGGGACTAGTCAGAATAACACAGATAGTAGCGTGAATTTTGGCAATTAAACTGCAACACCTTGAATAAGTCAAAATTAATTGTATTCAAGATGATGTTACGTGATGAACACCTTACGATAGCATGTTTACAGAAGACATGGGGGTCCAACCCCACTATTACCAATTTCAAGCGAAATGAAATGGCCAGAATAAACCGGGAAAAACAGGAAGTCAACATTGAAAAAGTGGAGGAGGAATTTCGATAAATGAAGATTATTTCTAAATAACAGAAATTTTACATTTGACTAATGATATGATAAACTTAGAAGTCGTTATAGTAAATTGTGTTAGAATTGATGGTGCAGTTTATAAGGCAGCAACATTTATAACAGCAATGGGCAAAATATTATAGCAAATTTCTTGACCTCGTGAACCAGAAATTGGAGGGAATTAAGATCCCATGTGGGGATTTTAACGGCAATTCTTTTTGTGGGAATCAAATGATAGTCAAAATAGGTCAGGACAGGATATTGCAAATTTTATCTATGATGAACCAGATTTAGTTCATTAACATATATGAATCCTCAAATTAATTGCTTAAGCACAATTGACCTAACATTTTCAGCTTGTCAGATCCTGCAAATAGCTGAATATATAACAGGGGAAGATCTCGATATAGGAAGTCCACATAAGTTAATACCAACTGCTCTTGACCAACTACCGGAAAAGAAAATGCATTATTACAGAAACGGAAAATTTAACCAAGTTCAAGTTAACCATATATGTAAAAAGCTAGAAGTCAATTTACCAGAAAAATTTAATTGTCTTGAGGCTTATTCTAAGTCGTCCGTATCCTACGTAAATAGTTTATAATTTCTTCAAATTAATTTACAACACTCGTATGTAGCTTTATTAGAATTATATAAAACTATTGAGATGATTAAACCATATGTTATACTAGTTACATATGTAAATACAAATTTAAAAGTCTCCTCTGTACCATCAAACTATATTTGTTTTTTCTATAAAATCTTCAAAAAGATTTTATAGCGCAGCAATTTTTGTTAAAATACGCTGACAGCAGGTCTACATTTTGGTGTCTCAACAAATTAATGCGCTTTTGTATCTATTTACACTCGTAAAAAGACCTTTATAGTTGTGTCAGCTTATTGTCCTCCTTCTTACGAAAATCTCTCTTTATGTCCACATCCGATTGAGACAGTAAGAAATTCGTCTGCATTAATTTTAGGTGGGTATATTAATGTCAGAGGCCCTCTTTGGCTTTCTAATAACATTACGGACGGAAGAGTGGCGGAAATGGAATTATCTTTTGCAAGTAGGTCACTATAAATGATCCAACAGTTGCAACATATACAAGAATGAACATCACGAGACAGAACGTAAAAGCTGTCGGTAATTGTTTGTCCCGTGATATTTATGATTGGAAAGTTTTAAGTTATCCCAGTCTTTCTGGTCACGGGCATATTTCTTTTAAGCTAAGGTTTTCTACTGACAACTCCTCCAACATAAATTTAGTTGATCCACGGTCCAGTTGCAAGAAAGTGGATTGGAATACAAATCAGAATTAAAATCGTTATACCTGAGAAAAAACCCAAACTCCAAGTGTGCAAGATGGTGGACCCCAGAACTAACTGAATTAAAGCGAAATTACAGAAGAGCATTAAAAAAATTGAAAATTCACGCAACTGAGGAAAATTATCATTCTCTTTACGCTAAAGTTTCTTACTGTCTAATCAAGTAGAATTGAGAGAAACAATCAAACTTTAGCATAAAGAGCGGGGCGTTGAGAAGGGAACTGCTCCTTTCATACACGGAGTAAATTCTGTTCGTTTTGAGTTTTAATGTAGCTCCTTACTTTCAGCTAAAAAAAACTAGTTTTTTTTAATTTAATATCTTCTAAAGATGCGAATTTCTTAGATCATACAGCTAAAAAGGTATTTACAATATTTGAGAAATAGGCAGATAAAAATAGACTAAATTCGATGTTAGTAAATGCGAAGCTATCATCTTTACTAAGAAAAGAGTAATCCCATAAATTAATCTCAGTTTTTAAGTCATAGAATACTGATAACTGATAAAGTAAGATACCATGTAAAGATGACCACGTTGAAAGTAAAGTAGAGGTCGCAAGACAATATTCAACAAAATTGTTATGTGCCGCTAGAACCACTTGGGGTCTTAAGCCTTTTGCCCTAAGAAAGTTACAAAAAGCTGCTATTGAATCCACCATTTTATATGCAATACCTGTATGGTTGTTAGCGCTGAATAAAAAGAAAATTGCAAAAAAGCTAGTATCTGTCCTAAAAATTTCTACGGTTTTGATTTCCAAAGCTTTTTTATCCACTAAAACTGAGACAATAACGGTTTTAGCAGGATGCCTTCCTATTGACTTCAAAGCCAAAGAGATGACTCTATCCAGATATCTAAAGAGTGGAAGACGTGATTATTGGCCACCCCTGAATAATTCAAATAGTCATAAATTAAATGGACATAAATATTATACTGAATCACAAGCAAATTATGTATTCGGTAATTCCCTTTCTTACTCTAATCCTATAAATAAAATTCGGAAAACTTTACGCATAAACCTATATATGAAATATTCTGCCAAGCTGTTAAGCCCTTGACCCTCCAGTTTCTTACTGATCATAATGACCGTCTTCAAGTTGAAAAAATTGAAAAAATTCTCCTAATTATAAACTGGCGCAAATTGTTAGTAAATTCATTTTTATGTAGAATTAATAAAAGTAATTGTTAAAAATTACAAAAGTAATTGTAAAAAAGGTAGTATCTGTCCAAACAATTTCTATGGTTTTGATTTCAGAAGTTTTTTTTATCTGCTATCCTGGATTCTCCAGTTTTTCAAAAACAACATTAAAAAAGCATCAAAATTTGTTAATATGCATTTTTGATATGTTTTACGGGTCAAACGAATGTTATGGGTAGGGTTCAAACCCCCTAGTATCCTCCCTGGAGCCCTGCAGATTCTCCCTTGAAAAAAAGTTTTGGCAATTATCTTAGAAGCGAGGAAGTGTCAGACACAACTTTTAGTCGTGACAGCCACGTAATGTAATAAAATATTAAAACTTCGAGCAAAAAAATTCGATACAAAAGAAATAACACAAAAAATACGAAACACAAGTATCATAAGCTCTGTGTTCTCCATGCAAGTGTTTGGTATTTTATTTTCTGTAGACCTGTGGTTTTAGTTTTTGAATAGAAAAGTAATATTTTCCGATCATTTGATGGCTAAAATTCGGTTATATCAACCAACCGAATTACAATTTGAAATTTACATTATTTTTTTTGTGTTTAATTGAAAAATGTGTTAAAAATTTGACTGAAACCCTGTGAAAAAAGAAATTTTTTCCTATTTTTTAAGCAAGTATAGATCGCTCTCAAGCTACAAAGACGTGATTTGACAAAGGCAATCAGCAACAATTTGCGAGTTATAAATTTGTTATAAAATTATAAAAAAGTTATAGTTTTAAAATTTATAAAAGTTATAAAATTTGCTTGTTATAAATATCCGCATGCTTTATCATTGGATTGCATTGAATCAGATATAAAGCGGTAAATGTGACGTTTCTTCATAATTAGTCTCACCTTTTATCAGCTTAAAAATAACTAAAATAAACCAATCAAAGCCCAGCAAATGTCAACAGGTTCTGGCCTCTCTTGTGCCCAACGCAAAATCTTGATGAGCCACCACCAACCCCCCTGTCTCCCAAGTTTGCAAGTCAATTTATAAAAAAAAATCATTTATTAACAATATTTTCCTTTATTGACAATATTGTTATTAACAATTTATATCAACATTAATATTAACAATATTATATAAATAGGATCTCTACTATAATTGTAAAATATATTTATTGCTTTTATAAATATTAAAATATATTTTTGTATTTATATGTTGTATTAACAAAATATATATTTTGTATTAACAACAAGAGCTCATATGGCACTTTTGACGAGGCGAGAAGAGCTAAGAGCCAAGAGATCATATGGTATGAGCTCTAACAAAATTCTATGAATCAATAGATTGATTTAAAAAGGAAAATAAGAGGCTTAATGCCGGTCAGGATTTAAAATAAGAGCTCTGAGTCGCGATGTCCTTCTAAATATCAAAATTTATTAAGATCCGATCACCCACTCGTAAGTTATAAATACCTAATTTTTTCAAATTTTTCCTCTTTCTTTAGCCCCCCAGATGGTCGAACCTGGGAAAACGACTTTATCAAGTCAAATTGTGTAGCTCCCTGACACGCCTATCAATTTTCATCGTCCTAGCACGTCCAGAAGCACCAAACTCGCCAAATCACTGAACCCCTCCCCCAACATCCGCAAAGAGAGCGAATCCAGTACGATTCTGTCAATCACATATCAAGGACATTTGTTTATTCTATCCACCAAGCTTCATCCCGATTCCTACACTCCAAGTGTTTTTCCAAGATTTCCCCCTCCAACTCCCCCCAATGTCAAATTATCTGGTCGGGATTTGAAATAAGAGCTCTGAGACATGAATTCCTTCTAAATATCAAATTTCATTAAGATCCGGTCATCTATTCGTAAGATAAAAATACCCCAATTTTCACATTTTCCAAGAATTCCGGTTTCCCCCTCCAACTCCCCCCAACGTCACAGGATCTTGTCAGAATTTAAAATAAGAACTTTAAAGCACAAGATCCTTCTAAATATCAAATTTCATTAAGATCTGGTCACCCTTTCGTAAGTTACAAATACCTCAATTTTCAAAATTACCCCCCCCCCTCCAATTCCACCAAAGAGAGCAGATCCGGTCCGGTTATGTCAGTCACGTATCTTAGACAGTTTTTATTCTTCCCACCCAGTTTAATCCTGATCTCACCGCTTTAAGTATTTTCTAAGATTTCCGGTCCCCCTCCAACTGCCCCCCCCTCAATTACGCTTGATCCGGTTGAGATTTAAAATAAGAGATCTGAGTTACGAGGTCCTTCTAAATATGAAGTTTAATGAAGATCCGATCACTCCTTCGTAAGTTAAAAATACGTCATTTTTTTCTTATTTTTCAGAATTACCCCCCCCCCCCCCTTCCCCAATACATCGGATCCGTTCCAATTATGTAAGTCACGTATGTAAGACTTCTGCTTATTTTTCCACCAAGTTTCATCCCGATCCCTCCAATCTAAGCGTTTTCCATGATTTTAGGTTCCCCCACCCCAAACTTCCCCCAACGTCACCAGATCCAGTCAGGATTTAAAATAAGAGCTTTGAGACACGATATCCTACTAAATATAAATTCCATTGAGATCCGATAACCCGTTCTGTAAGTTAAAAATACCTCATTTTTTCTAATTTTTCAGAATTAACCCCTCCCCCAACTACCCCAAAGAGAGCAGACCCGTTCCGGTTATGTCAATCATGTATCTAGGACTCGTGATTATTTTTTCCACCAAGTTTCATCCCGATCCCTCCAATCTAAGTGTTTTTCAAGTTTTAAGTTTCCCCCTCCCAACTCCCCCCCCCCCAATGTCATCAGATCTGGTTGGGTTTAAAATAAGAGCTCTGAGCCACGATATCCTTATAAACATCAAATTTCATTGAGATCCAATCACCCGTTTGTAAGTTAAAAATACCTCATTTTTCCTAATTTTTCAGAATTACCCCCCCCCCCCCAACTACCCCAAAGAGAGCGGCTCCGTTCCGATTATGCAATCATGTATCTGGGACTTGTGTTTATTTTTCCCATCAAGTTTCATCCCGATCCCTCCACTCTAAGTGTTTTCCAAGATTTTAGGTTTCCCCCTCCAACTCCCCCCAATGTCATCAGATCCAGTCAGGATTTAAAATGAAAGCTCTGAGACACAATATCATTCCAAACATCAAATTTCATTAAGATCCCATCACCCATTTACAAGTTATAAATACTTCATTTTTTCTATTTCTTCCGAATTAACCGGCCCCCCACTCCCCCCCCCCAGATGGTCAAATTGGGAAAACGACTATTTCTAATTTAAGCCGGTCCCGTCCCTGATATGCCTGCCAAATTTCATTGTCCTAGCTTACCTGGAAGTGCCTAAAGTAGCAAAACCGGGACCGACAGACATACAGACCGACAGACAGACAGACCGCAAGACATACCGACAGACAGACCGACGGAATTGGCGATTGCTATATGTCACTTGGTTAATACCAAGTGCCATAAAAACCTAGTCTGAGGTTTTTTTTAACACTTTTTTGAAAAAATATAGAATATAAACCTCACCCCGCTGCCAGCGGGGCTCATGGAGCTTCGCTCTATAGATAATGTTACCTGTAAGCAAACCCACTTTACGCATTTTTAGTTTCATTGAAGGGGGATTTTAGAAAGGTAAAAAATAAATGCGCTTCTCTAATAATAACACAGACACAATATGCGATCATCAGAATCTTGCTATATGCAGTAATACACACTTTAGAATACTTGTGACGAAACTAAACATTTACCCTAAGCTGAAATAATCTCAAGAGGGGGAGGGGGGTAGTGTCAGATAAACTACCCCGATGTTTGGAAAGACCATAAAATAATTTGTTACTTAGGCCATGTAACATACCAAACAGTCGAGCAGTTAGCTGAATGTACGATCTGACCAAACCGGTTTCATAGCCACAAGGACAAATGACGGGAGACAGAATGCATTGGACTTGTATGATTTGCGCCAAATATGTGTACATCAGGGGGGTGGGGGTAAGGTTAGGTTATCAACCCATTTCTGAGATATATTCTCTCCCTCCCCCTAATTTGCAAATATATAAATATAAGTACCAGTAATTTTCTTTCAAAAGGCCACAGACTAATAGAACCAATTTTCGTGTTTTTTAAGTTAATCACACCCCCCCCCCTTAAAAACGAACCAAGAGCCTGTGTGTGTACCTGCAGTCTTTTGAGTCTGCAAGGCTATCGAAATATTCAACACCAGACTTTAGAATAATATCAAAAATGATTACCTTACCCTTTTGAATTATCAACACCGTTCTTTGTAGGTAGGAATTTTTTCATACACTTCAGTTACAATTCTATCCTTATCTTTTGACATAGATTCTTGAATGACTTCCATTTCTGCTCATCAAATTCATGGAAAACGTTTTAAATACGTATTTAAATTACGCATTTGAAAAGGCGGCCTTTGAACATGTAAGCAATAACTGGGGTCCGCGTTGTCTGTGCCCAAAGGACATGGGAACTAATTAAAAGTCAATAAAGTTCATGAATGTAAAATCATCATTGATGACTGTCACAGTGTAAAAATATTTTCCCTTTACTCTGCTGACTGCATAGATGACTGGAACAGTTACATCCGCAGGACTTTGCTTCTTAGGGAATTCCAATTTCGTCAGCAATAGTTACAGCTTAGGGGTATAAGCCTAGAGAAGGAAACATGTTAAGAAAACATTTCATAATACGCACAATAGCTGTAGCTAACACCTTTTGCATGGATCCCCCCTATACTTTACCGCCATCCCCCCTTGCCCTAAAAAGCAAATATATAGTCCAAATTATATAAAACCAATGCATTCTGTCACCCATCACTTGTTTTCCGGTTCTTCTTTTAAACAGTTAATTCAATTAATAAGTACAAGGTATGAAACAAGAGAGACGCATTGGGGGAATAGAGGGGAAATATATAATTTCGACTGTATATTTACACATTAAGGGGGGGGAATATAGGGGGTTCCATGCAAAATCTGTTTGCTACAATTGTTATGCATATTGTAAATTGTTTTCTTATCATGCTTCCTTCTCAAACATGTTTCCTTCTTAACTCGTAAGTTAAAAATGCCTCATTTTTCTAATCTTTCAGAATTAACCCTCGCCCCCACTCCCCCAAAGAGAGCGGATCCGTCCCGGTTATGTCAATCACGTATCTAGGACTTGCGCTTATTTTCCCCACCAACTTAAATCCCGATCCCTCCACTCTAAGCGTTTTCAAAATTTTAGGTCCCTCCCCCAATGTCACCGGATCCAGTCAGGATTAAAAATAAGAGCTCTGAGACCCGATATACTTCAAACTTCAAATTTCATTAAGATCCGATCACTCCTTCGTAAGTTACAAATACCTCATTTTTTCTATTTTTTCAGAATTAACCCTAGCCCCCCCCCCCAAACTCCCCAAAACAGAGAAGATCCGTTCTGGTTATGTCAATTATGTATCTAGGACTTGTGCTTATTTTTCCCACCAAGTTTCATCACGATCCCTACACTAAGTGTTTTCCAAGTTTTAGGTTTCCCCCTCCCAACTCCCCGCCCCCGTCACCAGATCCGGTCGGGATTTAAAATAAGAGCTCTAAGACACGATATCCTTCTAAACGTCAAATTTCATTGAGATGGGATCATCCGTTCGTAAGTTGAAAATACCTCATTTTTTCTAATTTTTAAGAATTACTCCCCCCCAACTACTCGAAAGAGAGCAAATCAGTTCCGATTATGTCAATCATGTATTTGGGACTTGCACTTATTTTTCCCATCAAGTTTCATCCCGATCCCTTCACTCTAAGTATTTTCCAAGATTTTAGCTTTCCCCCCCTCCAACTCCCTTCAATGTCATCAGATCCGGTCGGGATCTAAAATAAGAGCTCTGAGACACAATATCATTCCAAACATCAAATTTCATTAAGATCCCATCACCCATTCATAAGTTAAAAATACCTCATTTTTTCCATTTTTTCCGAATTAACCGCCCCCCCCCCAGATGGTCAAATTGGGAAAATTTCTAATTTAAGCTGGTCCCGTCCCTGATACGCTTGCCAAATTTCATCGTCCTAGCTTACCTGGAAGTGGCTAAAGTAGCAAAACCGGGACTTTAGGTATCCCCCCTCCAACTCCCCCCAATGTCATCAGATCCGGTCGGGATTTAAAATGAGAGCTCTGAGACAAAATATCATTCCAAACATCAAATTTCATTAGGATCGAATCACCCGCTCATAAGTTAAAAATACTTCATTTTTTCTATTTTTTGCGAATTAACCGGCCCCCCACTCCCCACCGGATGGTCAAATCGGGAAAACGACTATTTCTAATTTAATCTGGTCCGATTCCTGATACGCTTGCCAAATTTCATCGTCCTAGCTTACCTGGAAGTGCCTAAAGTAGCAAAACTGGGACCGACAGACAGACAGACCGACAGACAGACCGACAGAATTGGCGATTGCTATATGTCACATGGTTAATACCAAGTGCCATAAAAATATTAAAATATATTCTTGCGACAAGCTGAGTTCCAAAAATTTGCGACTCAGCTTGTCATAAATATTGTCATAAATATGTCATATGGCTTCTCGTCGGATTGCATTAAACCAGATATAAAGCAGTAAATGTGACGTTTCTTCATAATTAGTCTCAGCTTTATCAACCAAAGAATAACTAAAATAAACAAATCAAATGGCGACAGGTTCTGGCCTCTCTTGTGCCCAAGGCAAAATCTTGATGAGTTACCACCAATCGCCCTTTTCTCCAAAAGTTTCCTGGTCAAATTAAAAAAAAATCATTAGTTACCAATATTTTCATTTATTAACAATATTTTCATTTATTAACAAATTTATTCATTTATTTGAATTTGACTTTTCGTACTATATATAGGAAAAGATCTGGGAAAATGACAATTTCAGATACAATTTGCTTATGTTTACTATATTAGTAAATTGTAATTGTTACTTTTCTTAAATACCCTCTAGTATAATAAAATAGATCTTGATTACAAAATTATTATAACTGTTAGATTACTTTCTAGATATTTTGCACCCTCCCTCTAAAACTGTCTCTGTCTGTTAGAGCATGGGAAGACACTTATTAGTAGAACTACTACTAACATGGTTCTTAAAACTGAGTGTGTTTACTGCATTATATATATATATATATATATATATATATATATATATATATATATATATATATATATATATATATATATATATATATTGATATATATATATATATATATATATATATATATATATATATATATATATATATATATATATATATATATATATATATATATATATATATATATATATACACATATATATATATATATATATATATATATATATATATATATATATATATATATACATATATATATATATATATACATATATATATATATATATATATATATATATATATATATATATATATATATATATATATATATATATATATATATATATATATATATGTATATATATACATATATATATATATATATATATATATATATATATATATATATATATATATATATATATATATATATATATATATATATATATATATATATATATAGGATGTCTACTATATTTATGAATTATATTTATTACTTTTTTTAAATACCCTATAGTATAATAAAATATAATTTCAAAAATAACAAAATTATTATAACTATTAGATTATTTTCTTGAAATCTTGCGCCTTCCCCCTAAAACCGTATCTGTCTATTAGTGCATAGGAAGACACTACTACTAATAGAACTACTAGAACTAATAGAACTACTACTAACATGGTTGTTAAAACCGAGCTTATTAACTGCATTGCTTTAACAACAGGTGCGATCTCGCCATTTTTTTCAACTTTTTCCGACTGTGCTACCCTTTTTGAGTCTAGTCTTCACTCCTTGCTTCGAATCAGTGATCTGAATAAAATATATATCTGTTATTTTCTGTTGTAAAAGTTTATCTTTTATTACCTATGTTCTCACTCGACAAGAAAGTTAAAATTAACTTCTCGGTTAGGCGCAACTGATATTATGTGTATTCTATTGCATAATCATAGGATATTACATTTGAATCATCCTTAGGGCTGGGCCCTTATTACCTTAAAAAAGGGGTGGGGGAGGAGGCCTAATTGCACTCCAATTGTTGGTAACTTAAAAATTCAACTAGAACTTTTTATTTTACGAGCATTTTTATTTGTAATAAATTATACGTAGCTTACGAATTAACTTACGTAATGAACTTCTATATTTGTATATTTTTATTACTTATATGAGGAGGTTTTTCCCTTCGCCAATACCTCGCTCTTTACACTAAAGCTTGAATTTTGTCCCAATTCTTTAAGGTTGAACCCTGAATCACAAAGACCGTGGAAATAGTTGAAATTACTAAAAATATTTTTGCGTAAAGACTGAGGTTTTAGGGAGAAGAACCCCCTTATATACTTAATAATTTGTCCTCGTTTTAGGTTCTAATTGTGCTCCTTACTTCTAACTGAAAAACTTTTTTTTTATTTATTTCCTAATTGTTTCTTTAAATAATGTGTAGAAAATTCTGCAGCCCCTTCATGGAAATTTTCTTCCTCCATGATAAATTCCTCCATGGAAAGATCCTCTCACGTAATCCCCTCCCCGCAACCCCTCTTTTGACGTGAAAGACTGCCTCTGAAAACGTCTGTACATGTCCCAATAACCATTACTATAGGTAAACAATGCATAGGTAATACATGGTAAACAATGCATAGGTGCCCTCATATTTTTTTGGTGACTTAAAAAGGGTACTAGAGCTTTTAGTTTTCGTTAGTTTGAGCCCTTTCGCGACATTCTAGGACCACTGAGTCGACACGATCACCCCTGGAGAAAATAAAAATAAACACGCATCCGTGATCAGTCTTCTGGGGAAAAAAAAGACAAAATTCCACACTTCTGTAGACAGGAACTTGAAACTTCTACAATAGGGTTCTCTGTTACGCTGAATCTGATGGTGTGAATTTCGTTAAGATTCTAAGACATTTAGGGGGTTTTCCCCCCTGTTTTCTAAATTAAGGCAAATTTTCTCAGGCTCGTAACTGTTGATGAGTAAAACTAAACCTGATGAAACTTCAATATTTAGAATCAGCAAAAGAATGCGATTCTTTCGATGTAACTATTAGTATCAAATTTTTTAGAGTTTATAGGTTTTTTTCCAGATTTTTTTTTAGAGTTTCGGTTACTGTTGAGCTGGGTCGCTTCTTACTACAGTTCGTTACCACGAACTGTTTGATTGAAAAACGCAGGTTATAAAGTTAAAACTTTATGTTTAGGCTCCAAAGGTATGTTAAAATAAATCAAAATATACTTTGCGCACGTAATTTATGTAAAAGCATGATCTGCACTATTTCACAACGCCTGAGGATATGTGATTTTGTTTAAAACGGTCAAAAGGTCTAGTAACTATATCTCAGGGGACGCAATGCAACCCACAGCCTCAAGGGCAAGAATTGTAAATTATGTAAACGGAAGTGTTACGTAACAGTTTCTTTGATTGTTTAAAAGCCTAGGGGTGTAGGGGGAAAACCACAAGGGCCCGCCAAACCAAGATACAAACATAGTTTTTGATTGTTTAAAAAATCTAGGGGTGTAGAGAAAAACCCTCAGGACCCTCCCAAATAGGGAACCTTCAAGACACCGGGCCCTAGCAGGCAATTCAACCAGGGCCCTAGCAATTAATTCCAGGGGCCCTTGGGGAATCCCTGATTTTAACTGAGGACGGGGCACACAGGGGTGTGTCACGTAATACTATAGTATACCTCTATGTTATGTAATAGTAGATTCTTTGTTTTGTTTTTTTGTTAAGGATAAAGTGTTCTCACCCGAATTTTTAGAGGTCAGGGCCAACAATTCAAATGGGGAACCCCCGCTTGTACAGTAGCCTGTACAAAGCGTGTGGTCTAGTCCTGCTTTCTAAGCAATAATGAAAGAAAGGTTTAGATGGTTAGATTACTTAGTGCAGATGAGGGAGGAAAGATTGCTAAAGATTGTCCTTTAAAGCTGACAATTCAGGGCCGAACATCATCCCGGTTAGGGGGGAGGATGCCGTAAGGAGATATCTTGATCTTCCTGGGAGTTTGTAAGGAGCAAGGTATTAAATAGATTGGGATGGGGGAGGACCATGTGTAGATGTGATTACTTCAGGCTGCTTGGTGCTGAATATTTACAATTGCATAACTTATGGTGTAAATATTTACCCCACTTATATGGAATATAAAAAACAGAAAACACCTGACCAGTTAAGGACTATGTTCTATAGTCCTCAGAGGCAGACTAATAAGGTTTGAATTTGTAAAAATGTTGAAGCAGCCTAGGTGAAGACACCTATCTTACAGGAATGTGTAATTAAAAACTTCAATTGGTTGAAGAATAGCCAAAACAGAGCTATTTACTTACAATATTGGTTAAAATAAATTAGCTTTTTATTACAAAGATGCTGAAAGACTTTCCAAATCTTCAAATCTGCACAAAAATAAACTTATAGGTCTAGAAACTTTGTAATATCAAGGTAGTGTTGAATCTTTTCAGTGTACGAAAATAAACAACACAACATAAAAAAAAACAATGCCATAATATAAGAAATAACTGCCACGACACTAGAAAGTGCAACTTTTTGCATAAGAAAAGAGTAACCTGTGGAGATTCAGTGTGTATACACAACTCAAGATATATACTTTTACAGAGGGGAAAGGGGGGGGGGCAGGTAAAACTAATTTTCAATGCAAAGGATTCTACATTTGGATTCTGGATGAAATTACATAAAAAAAACTAGTTTTTTAACTGAAAGTAAGGAGTGACATTAAAACTTAAAACGAACAGAAATTACTCCGTATATGAAATGAGTTGTCCCCTCCGCAATCCCTCGCTCTTTATGCTAAAGCTTTTAATTGTTTTAAATAGCAGAATTGTGGAAAAGAGTCAAACTTTAGCGTAAAGAGCGAGGGATTGTGGAGGGGACAACCCATTTCATATACAGAGTAATTTCTGTTCGTTTTAAGTTTTAATGTCGCTCCTTACTTTCAGTTAAAAAACTAGTTTTTTTATGTAATTTCTGAACGTTTTTGAATTAATGCATGTTTGATTTTGGCTCTCCATACATAAATTATTAAAATGAAATTTGCATATTAATTCCTTTTTTGGCTAAATGGCTTTCTCTTAGTTTTGATAAGACGATTTTGAGAAATAAGGGATGGGGAAGGAGGCCTAGTTGCCATGCAATTTTTCGGTTACATAAAAAGACAACTATAGATTTTAATTTTTAACGATTTTTTTTATTAGTAAAAAATATACGTAACTTAAGAATTAACTTACGTAACAAACTTTTATATTCTTTAATTTTTATTATGTATATGAGGGGGTTTGTACCCTCCTTAATACCTCGTTCTTTACACTAAATCGTAAGTTTTGTCCCAGTTTTTTAAGAATGACCCCTGAATCAGAAAGGCCGTAGAGTAAATAGTTGAAATGACTAAAAATACTATAGCATAAAGAGCGAGGTGTTTATCTCCTCCTAAATACATCGCTCTTTATGCTAAAGTATTTTTAGAAACCCTCATATGCGTAATAATCTCTGTTCGTTTTAAGTTTTAATGCTACAATTTACTTTCAATTGAAAAAACTTTTCCATGTTTATTTTTTCATTGTTTTTTTTATAGTAATTTTAGAAAATCCTGCGCCCTTCTCATTGAATTTCTGTTCCCCCATGACATATTTCTCAAAGGAAAGATCCTCCCACATAGCCCCCTCCCCTCAACCCCACCCCCCCCAAAACCAAAAAAAAAATCCCCTGAAAGCGACTGTACACTTCCCAATAACCATTATTATATGTAAACACTTGTCGAAGTTTGTAACTTGCAGCCCCTCCCCCAGGGATTGTGGGGGAGTAAGTCATTCCCAAAGACATAGTTATTATGGTTTTTGACTATGCGGAACAAAATGGCCATCTCAAAATTTTGATCTGTTGACTTTGGAGAAAAAATGAGTGTGGGAGGGGGCCTAGGTGCCTTCCAATTTTTTTGGTCACCTAAAAAGGGCACTTGGACTTTTCATTTCCGTTAGAATGAGCCCTCTTGCGGAATTCTAGGACCACTTGGTCGATACGATGACCCCTGGGGAAAAGAAAAAAAAACAAAACAAACAAACAAACAAATAAACACGCACCCTTGATTTGTCTTCTGGCAAAAAATACGAAATTCCACATTTTTGTAGATAGGAGCTTGAAAATTTTGCTATAGGGTTCTCTGATACGCCAAATGAGATGGTGTGATTTTCGTTAGAATTCTGCGACTTTTAGGGGGTGTTTTCCCCTATTTACTAAAATAAGGTAAATTTTTTCAGGCTCGTAACTTTTGATGACAAGACTAAATTTGATGAAACTTATATATTTAAAATCAGCATGAAAATCTGATTCTTTTAATGTATATTTTAGCATCAAAATTCCGTTTTTTAGAGTTTCGTTTACTATTGAGCCGGGTCGCTCCTTACTACAGTTCGTTACCATGAACTGTTTGATCCTGAATAAGAAAGTGGGCTATGTCTGTATCTTAGCTATTCCATTAGTAGATTACTCGAAAAACTTACCAAAAGTTAAAACTGGAAAATAAATAATAATTAATATTTTTGACCACTTGTCTTTATCAATTTCTTATGCAAAAAGCTCAGATCTTTTAAAGTTTAATCAAACAGTTTTATGACAATAAACTGTAAGCTAGGAGCGACGGGGCTCAATAGTAGCCGAAATTCTAAAAACCATAAATTTGAAATCAATAGATATATCAAACAATTCGGTTTATTATGTAGATCTCGGTTTTTTTTCTTTTTTTACTTTTGAAAAAGCTTCTTATTGTTCTAATTAAACGCCTCTTCAAAATTCAGCAAAATTCAAAATTTAACGTAAAGAGTGAGTAGTTTAGGAGGGTGCAATCTCTTTCATAACCGTAATGATTTTCGTTCGTTTTAAGTTTCAATGTTACTCTTTACTTTCAGTCGAAAAAACTTATCTTTTTTAAATTTAATTTCTGATCGTTTTTTAAATAATCTCAGGAAATCTGGCCCCACCTTCACTGAGAAATCCCACTCCCCAGGGAAATATCCTCTAAACAATTCAATCTTGTTGAAAATTTACTCCGGACAATTACCGTGGAAAACTCCACGCGTAAAATTGAGGTGGAATTGAGAAATCAAGACCTATAAAAAGAAACTTTCTATGAGAATTCTGGCAAATTCCAACAGTGTATGGTTTCTCCTGACAAGTTCACCCCCTGGAAACTTTGCTCTCCGTGGAAAACTCTCTTGTGGAAAAGCCCAAAGCATAAAATTTGTCCTCTCCCCCCCCCCCCCACCCAAAAATGTGTACATACTTCCCGGTAATAAATACTATGCGCAAACAAAGAGACAAATTTTGTAACTTGAAAACCTATCTCCTGGGACTGTGTGGGGTTCATTTTATATCTAGAGGCATAGCTATTTGTCCTTTCAACTAAGATGAACAAATTCGCTATCTCAAAATTATGATTGGGCGGTTGTGAGATAAAAATGGGAAGGGGCCTGGCCATCCCCGAATCTTTTTGTTCACTTAAAATGGCACTATAATTTTGCATTTTCTTTCGAATGAACAATCTCATGATATTCTCGGGTTACTTGGTAAATATAATTACTCATGGGAAAAACGTAACGAAAAATACAAACAAATACACACGTATCAGTGATCTTTCTTCTGACAAAAATACAAAATTCCACATTTTTGAAGATAGGACTTTGGAACCTCTAAAGTTGGATTTTCTTATAAAATAAATCTGAGGGTGTGGATTTCATTAAGATTATATGCTTTTTAAAGGGTGTTTCCCTCTTTTTTGAAGACCAGGCAAATTTCTTCAGGCTTGTAGCCTTTAATGAGTAAAACTAAACTTAATGAAACTTACTTATTAGAAATCAGTATGGTTAGCTGATTCTTTTGATATTTCTATTGGTATCATTTTTTTTTTTTGGGTTTTGGTTCCTATTGAGCCGGATCGCTCCTTACTTACAGTTCGTTACCACGAAGTGTTTGAGTTCTTTTTGATTTTGTCCCAATTTTTTAAGTTCGACTCCTGAAGCAAAAGTGTTGCTTAATTAGAATAGTAAGCTTTTTCCAAAGCAAAATTTAGAAAAAAAATCTAAAGCAATGAGAGTTCTAAAGCAAACTTTAACATACAGAGAGAGGTCTTGAGGTGGGGATTTTCCTCACATATGTATATACCGAGAAAGGCGGAAGCAATTGTCACTTCACCAATCCTAAATTTGAATATACAGAACCAAATGAAAACAAAAAGAATAGTGAAACGTAAAAGTAATAGGCTACATTTTTATCCACTTCTGTATATAAAATCTAACTGAATTTGGTAGCGGTCTTGGTAACGGTCTAACCATCAAATATGGGTTATTGGCCATTAAAAGATCATAAAAAAGTGACACGTTTGATAAATACAAGTGTGGAATTTTGTAGCATCATTTGAAATCTAAGTTCTGAGCGCCTGACCACTTGACTCGTTTCTCTCAGTCCAGTTAAGCTACTCTATCTGTCAGGAGCCTTGTTTCACTTCTCTACAAATATGGACTGTATGGCTGCACAGCCCTGCTTAACTCCTGATTTAATTGGAAACCAGCTACTAATATCACTTCCTACCTTAACCAGAGCAATATTATCCTCGTATGCTACATAGTACTTGTCACTTTAATGTATTTATCTGGTATACCATACAAGACTAAGACCTTCGCTAAAGCTTGTCTATCACCTGAATTAAAACCTTGATCACAATCTATAAAACTTACGACTAAAGGCGTTTGATGACTCAGGCATATCTCAATTATTAATCTAAGAGCAAAAATTTAGTCATACATCCAACCAATTTTAGGGCAAAGGTCAACTATAATTTTTTTTTTTTTATTGTGAAGGGGGATGGGGATAACACATTTTAAAAACTTGCCATGATGTGCTTTGAGTGAATATAGATGAGTATAATTTAACCTTTGACCTTTATCTGAAGGATCATAATTGTATTAAGCGTTTCACTATAGATGAATAGACGCTGGATGGGTGATGGTGTGCCTCTTTGTTTGGAAACGATATTTCTAACAGAAAATGTTACTTTATAAACATCAAACCAAAGCAATGAAAAGTTCAATGCAAGTAAAAATAGTAAGATTTGAATCTCACCTATTTCAGAAAATTTACTTAATTATGAAAAGCAAATATACCATTCCTTGAAACTTTGTTACAGAAAAATCCAACTTCTGTGTGAGAAGAGGTTGATTGAGTTTATGGAATTGCCCTCATATTATGTTAGGATAGAAATTCGCTTCTTGGGCAATATCCTCTTTAATATCTAATACAGCTCATATAAGAAGCCCAAAAACTTGGAATGGCAGCTAAAATTTGGGTACAATTTGTACAACTGTCAAAAATGCTGGTAGGTCAATTTTACAATGTTGTTATAAAATCCCTTTTAGCCACTGACTGGAGTGGTTGCACTTGTATTTGGAATTTAATTACATCCCAGATAAGATTAGTAGGCCATCCTGTTAATGATATTGAAAACTGACCAGAACTAATTTCATTTTTTAAGCGAAAGCAAGAATGATTTGAAAACTTAAAATAAAAGGTTTGTGTTAAATAAGGGGATTACCACCCCCTCAACCCCCAACTCATTAAGCTAAGGTTTGATTTATTTCACCCAATGCTTTCAGAACAAAAGCTCAAACACAAGAAAAATTTGATAATACTTTCTTTTTTTCGCAAATCCTCAAGAATGAGGAATGAAGGCACGGCACTTATTTATTACTCTTTGCTTTAAACATTAAGTTCTAAATTAGAACATTTCAAAAGTAATCAGTAAAAAAACAAATGCAATTACCAATTACTGAAATTCTTTCAGTAAAGCATTTGTTGAGCTTTACTGTATAGAGCAGATAGTTGATGGGTGGAGGACTCCCTCCCGTTTGTTTTAAGTGCTAACATTGTTCTTGGCTTTAATTAAAAATATTTTATTAAAGCCAAACTAGTTTTAAACTAGTTTTAAAGCCAAACTAGTTTTAAAGCCAAAACTAGATTCCAGGCCTGGTAAATTTTGATAAGTCGTCAATGGATTAGAAATTATGCACCTTGACGTTAGATTACAATTTGCTATTCAGAAAAACAGGGCAATGCGCCATTGATTGATTATTTTCTTACGCATTTTCAGACCATTTTATTTTTCAACTCTTCAGTCTTAATAGCTTATGTTATACAAATTTGAGGGTCATACGAGTAAGTTATATGGTAAGTTTCTCTTGTATTAGGCAAAATCGTCTCAAACACTTGCTAATACAAGTATGGTGCAACTGATATTCCTGGAGCACATAGTATGTTTGCACTTTTAGCCAGTAATAAAGATATCGTTTTAAGAAAAGTGCATCCAAACTATTTTTTTTTTTTACTCAGACCTCATTGGAAACCCTCAGGACATAAAAAAAGAAAAGAAAAAGGAGAACAATAAAAATAAGAGGCGAATTACCAGTATGCCTCTCAATTTGAAATCGGGCATTTGGTGCCAGTAGTCTCCCAATCTGCCCAGCTGGAAGTTTTTGGGCCGGTCTTGTGATATATAAATTTATTTATGAATGCGTGTATGTATGTATACATTTTTTCTTGAAAACCGCTCCATACTTTTTTCTTTCTTTTTTTAATTGGCACCCTGTGATTTCTGGCCTAAATAACAATCTAGATAGGTCACGAGTTTGAGAAAATTCGTTTTAGAGCCAGAATGCCCAAAAAAATCATGTATGAGGTCAGACATACATTTCAAGAGCAAAAATTACATCATTTTCCCCAGGGAGTGATCGCATCATTTTTAGTATCTATGACGTATGCAAAATTATACACAATGACAAATTACTCTGAACAGCTAGAAAAATGAATGGAACAAGAAAAAGCAAAAATCACAGTGAATTATAAGCAAAAATGTTGCACATAAAAATATGCGGTTAGAAAACAGAAAAATTACAATGGAATAAAGGAACGTGGTAGTTTAGCTTACGTGAGTTTGTTAAGGATAAACAGGAAGGTGGAATTGAGTTCACGCCAGAGTTAAATAATTCACTTGAATTGCTGATTTTCCCCCTTAGAATGAAGAAGTATCATTTATATATTCATCATTAAATTAAATGCATACAGGTTGTTCACCTTAAAACAGGACAAGTTCAGAAACCAAACACCAAAACTAAAGTACTATTTTTTTAATGTTCATCTATCATGAAAAGAAAAATATTTGTACCACTTTTAGGGAGTTCATATTCCTTTTACTGTGTGTGCTGAAGCTAAGCTTCGAACAATTCAAACAGCCACCCCCAAATTATTTTTATATCACATTTAAGTTCAATATAGCTCAACAAACATATAATACATGAAACTTACAGAAACTGCGTCCGGTTTTTTCCTATGTACAGGTGGCAGTGGAAGCTTGGAAATTTGGCAAAGTACGTGACAGAGGTCTCAATTGCCGGATGGTTACAGCAACAGGACGCTCTTTAATATATCGAGCCACAGGACTTGACACGGTTGCAAGCTTGGGATTAGTTTTCGGTTTTGGAATTTTGGATTTTGCCTTTTCTTCAACAAACTGGAAAGAAAAATTGAAAGTGAGATCTAAATGCAGAATGCACTTTGTCAGTACCATGAACAAAGTTAGTATCACAAGAAATGTTGATATTCTTTTGCGGTTATGGAAAAGCTGATTTCAAGGCGTATTAAATAGTTCAATCTTTGTGTCAATTTGACATGCAGTTCCTCAAACATAGTATAAGATCTATCCTCATATTATCATTTACTCTGTCTGCACTTATAAAATCACAGCATATCTATTCTGTCAAATCTTAAAAGAGAAACAAAAGATGTTCGTTTTTTTTTTCCTAACGCATAAAATAATCGGAACTTCTTCAAAAGAGTAAATATGTTGTAAGCACAGGATCTCCTGTCTAACTTGTCATATCTATACAGCATTCAAATCGATAGTAGCCTACAACAGCGAGATGATCACAAGTAGAATAGTTTGTTTAAAACTCCCGTGAAGCAGCAGAAAGAAAGACAGAAGGTGAGGCTAACAATTGCTATTTCTGAGGTCACTAACTTGAAAACCTAACAGCTCCTAAAACACCACATAAGGCTGAAGGCATGTCATCTTCTAAGCGGGGCAAATACTTCTTTTCTTCTAGCATAACATCACGGTTTATATTTTATCCTGTTTAAAGGAAGCTTTCTGTAAAAGACTTTTTTCATGACTAACCTATTTTAGGGAATCTTACGTTCACTTTATGCAACTAGGAACTACGATAAGCTTATCTTACACAAGCAAAATACAGCAGCTATGCAAGTGGGCAGGTGAAAAGGGCGACTACCACCCCCCGAGAAAAAATAAAACAAATCAAAATTTAAAAAATATATATTTAGAATGGTAGTTTTGACAGTACAATAGATATACTGAGAACAGATATTCTGAGACACAGGCACCTATTTTTAGAGGCGGCACAGCTCCGGAAGAATAAATATCACAAATAAATTAGCTATTTCGAATGAGAACAAATTGCACCAAATATTGTAAAAACATCTGCCAGCTTCACTCAGATTACTGAATCACTATGGAAGCGTCGAAGCATACACCTCGCTACGAAAATTAGATTCTACGAAGTGATTATCAGAAGTACTCTCCCATACGGGGATGAAACATATACTGTCTTTGATAACGATTGCTGCCGTCGCATTCTACGTGTCCAGCGCCGTAAACGAGTATCCAACAAGGAAATCCATGAGCGCTGTAAACGACAGTGCTCGTTCTCGGAAATTATAAAGAAAGAACGGCTCTTAAGCCTTGGCCACTGTCTAAGGAGTGAAGATCATGGCTGCATCTCGAAGTCTGCTATAAAAGAACAGCCGCTCGAATTTTGGAAACGCTGCCCTGGAGGCCAAACAAAATATTAGCAGTCAACAGAAAGAATTGACTCAGAACCGCCTGGAGGCTTCCATCTCTTTGGTCGGTTTTGGGTCAGAGATTGGCTGTACCATGTCGAAGTTGTTGTACGTTATCGTGCCCCATGGAAGACTTATGTTGGCAAAACTATGGATGTTGAGTGAGACGGTGTAGCGTCTAGCTCCCATCAAAAGTAAGTAAGCAAGTAATGCTTGGCTAGACCAGCTGTATAATAGACGGGGACCAATAAAAACTCCAAGTGGAATTACGTACAATGAACAAAAGAGGCATTCCAAATGACTTAAACTATTTTCTTATGATACGATCTGCCAAATGAGTAGAATTTACAAATTACCTGAGTAATTTTATTTTATGCAGAAATAACTGAGTGACTGCTTGATTATTTACACACCTCTTTTTTTACAAACGTTTGAAAGGCAGTGATTATTTAACCTTTTGTACCAGAGGATTTTCCCATATGAATTTCAAACCACCCCTTCCCCTCGCACTTTATAGGGGGATTCCTATTTGAACTCGCTTCAAAGAGATTACCTATCTCCCTATAAGACATTAAATACAGGCTTTCATAGAAATTCACAGAGTACGGATATGAACAAAATCAGAACACAGAGTTGACTGGCTGTGTTCTGATTTGATGAATTAATGTTGACTGAAAACATAATAAAACTTTTATTTAGTTTTAACGGATCTCCTGAAAAGTCTGTCTGATTTCAGACACAAGGGTAATTTATGACCACGACGATATGTAAAAATTAGCGGCAGCAACGATTTTCAAACTGTCAGCGACAATAATCAAAACGTGCTGTAAAAGAAATATATGCATTTCAAATTCTCTTTCTTTTTTTACGTTAACTTTTCCGCTGTGATCCAAATTAAAAGAGTTTCAAATTAAGCTTCATCTGAAGATGAAGATAAAGTTTTTTTTTCTGTCAAATCAGTCTTGTATAACTTAGCCTATTGTTTTCAAGAAATAGGGCTGATCTATGCCTTTTCTTTCGTTTTGAATTAAAAGAGCAAAATGTTCTGTAACAATAGCTTTCGAGCAGGCACACAAGTAGTTCCACATTTTCTTAAGAAGTTTTGAAATTTGTCTATTTTGACAAATCCCGCACCCCCTCAAAAATGTCCAGGACTTTACGGGTTTATTTACACCAAGGTAAAATAGTACTAATAAGGCTTGCAAATAATACGACAATGAGCTTTTTATGCATAGATCAAGATATTTGAAGACAAAAAAGGGATAAATCTAATTCATAAGAATAGAAAAACCTTAAGAATTGCTTTAATTAAAGTTAGCCGATTTGGCGGGAAATTTAATCGATTGCTCTTCTTCGTTTCATCAATCAAAATTATCAAACAGTCAAAACAGAGTAGCCTAAAAAAAGATAAAGATTTTATGCGGTCAGTGTAATTATCAAGGAAAAAAGGCACCATTTCTTTGTTTTTAAGATATTAAAAACTTTTCAAATGTTTCACCTTCTTCATGAACGAGCACTGGAAAGGGATTATTAAAGCATCGTAAGGCGAAAGACATAATCACAGTTGTGTACATGTTCGACCCTTAGCGGAGGGGTCGGGGAGGACCCAAATATAAAGTGCATTAAAGGTTGAATGGTATTCATTTAACTTTAGAAGCCGTAAACTTAAAACAGACAACAAATTTTTATGTAATTAATTTTAAAACTGCATTCACTTTACATACTTCAGACCTCTATAGAGGGCTATATTCTTTTGTAACAAAGCCAGGTAAAACTTCAATTTCAAAACCCTTTACACTGATTCCAGCTGATAAAAAAAATAAAAAAAAATAAAAAGACCAGCTGATCATGGTAAAAAAGAAGTTATTATGAAGAAGGATATAGAATTCGCAACCTTGAGAAAGAAGCAAACGAAAAAAATAGATTTTTAGGTATTTGTATTTTAGCTGTATTATAATATCTTACCAGTTTCTGTGCCACCTTCTTTGTCATTGAGCTAGGAGTCCTTGGCTTTGAATGGCTGGATGAAGCTTTTTTTGCAGAATTAGTAAAGTGGGGGGTTGTTGGTGGGGTTTTGTAAGTAACAAGTGTAGATTGCACTGGCATTGGACAGGCTGTCTTCAAGTGTTGAGGATTCGTTTTCTCTTTTTTAACAGAATTTTTCCATCTAAGAGGAGTGCTTACTGGCGTTGAAAATTTTTCTACTACTGGAGTATTGACATTCGGTTTTTCATTTTCTAAAGGAATACAGTTCTTTTCAGAATGAATAGGTTTCATCTCCTCTAAACGGCCAACAGAGGAGACAACTTGCTCATCTTCCGGCTCTTCTTTGGTTGCACCTGGTAAAGACGGGCTAACACTAAGGAAAGATTCAAAAGGAACCGAGTTCAAAGAACCCCTTGGAGTTTCATAAGCTGTTGAAATTGAAATTGAAATATCCATGCCCTTGGTTGCTTTAGAGCTGATTCCTAGAAGATGATTAAAATTGCTGCTTTTATCCGTCATATCAGCAATAGCAAGCAATTTCTCCATCCTCGTCATTGTGTCATCTAAATCTTTTATTGGTGAAAATTGGGGATTACCTGTAATATTGAGAATTTTAATAATTTAGATGAATAAGAGCACATCTTGGCACAGAGATAATACACTTTTAAAGACCCATCATAAAATCACGAATGATAATAATACCAGAAGCAACATAAAAATTTTCAAACATTCTGTACATTGCAACATTCTCACAGACAAAATTATGCACTAACAAAAGAAAATAAAATTAAAGGAAAGCACCAAAATACATTATTAGGTGCACTGGAAAGAAAATAAAAGAAGTAAACTGCTTTTACGTTAGTTTCATTAATAATAAAACTAATATGTTATTAAACATATCTGTGCACGGGAAATTGTTGAGAGGGGGGGGGTCAATCCACAATAATATCCAAAGTCCTTCCCCCAAAACAATGGGATACATTTACACATGATATCGGTTTTCTGCATCCTTAAGCACCCATTTCCTGAAAAATTCTCTGGTACTATCCCTCCTAAAATGTTGGTTTCGCATACCGACTGTGAATCAATAATTTTAATAAAATGTATTTGGAAAAAACAAAAAGCCAATATTAATTTGTTGGCAAGTAAACATGAATCGTATGATAGCAGCTACAAGGTCCGGGTCCACAAGGGATTATCTATAAGCAACATATTTGATACTGGTCTCAGACAGGGTTCCATACTCAGCCCCCTCCTGTTTATACTAGTTTAAAGTGATCTCCAACGTAGCAGCATTTCCATTTTCAAAATTGAATTTGCTAATGACTTGATAGTATGGTCTGCAGAAGGAGGCGTGGAAAAATCGGGCATAACATCAGTTAAACCTTTGAGGAGTTAGCTGCCATTTCTACTGTATTTCCCCCTCCCCCATCTCAGTGTTGAAAACAAAAGCAATCATGTTTAACAACAAGATAAAAATCTTGCCACCAAGATCAATAATCAACAATATGGAATGCGGGAACGAGAATGGACCAAAACAAGCAGGAGTATACCAAACCTGGGATTTGAGTTAGCAAGATCAAACTTCAAGCTTTCCTTCAGTCACTAGAAAATTGTCTTGGTCCTGTACTTGAGTCACTACCTTTAATCATAACTACTGACATCACAGATGTTTTAGTCAAGAAATAGAACACAGGAGTCATTGATACAGCTAAGGAAATCTTGGTTAACAAACCGAAAACAGAGAAGCCGTGGATCACAGATAAAATTCCCGATCAATATGACCAAAACGAAAGGTTTGCAACAAGGAGGGCCGGGAAAGCAGGGACATGTGTAAGCTAATACAATGAACAGAAAAAAAAAAAGATCCGAGCAGCCTTAAGAGACTACATCCGCGAGATATGCGAATCCTGCGAGAATGACTTTAAATTAGGACATACCATAGGATTCATAGAATAGTCAACGAACTTTCCACAAAAAATTCACCACTGTGACTACCGTCCTGCATAAGGATGGTAGTCTCCTGAGTGACAGTGAGGCGATTAAAAAAAGGCGGGAAAGCCACTTTGAACAGAACTTGGATCCGCTACTTATCTGCGACACTCCTGTGATATCAGGATTTCCTTTGCAGAAATCGACCCTGGTCCCCTGCCTCTACTAAGTGAGGTAAAAGAGGCCATTCGTAGTCTCAAGAACAATAGAAGCTCCTACCCCTGATGGCATCTTTTCCGAACTGCTCAAAGTTGGATCCTTCTGCTAGAGGATATACTACATAAAGTAACCGTCAACATGTGGTAGACAACCCATTTGCCGAAAACTTGGGAGAAGGCGATCATTGTACCACTCCACAAGAAAAGCTCTAAAAATCAACAGCCAATAAGAGGTAAAATGCTCCGACACATGTAACGAACTGGCGAATAGCTCCTTATATACTCCTATCAACACTAACTATATCTTAGGTATGCCATTGAATACCAAAATAAAACCCTAAATCTAAAAAAAAAACGTTTCATTGCAATATGTGCATCAACAGAGTCTACTTTTCAAGTTGAACTTCAAGTTTTTTAAATTCAGTACATTCAATTTCTTTATAAAGATTATAGCAAAAATTATCCTGATTTAAAAAAAAGGGGGGTTAAAACACCACCAAAAACGGATGTGATCACGGTTGAAGTTATTCAACAAAATTCAAAACATCTTATGATCATAAGCCTACTATCTACAAGACTAAATATTTTATATTTCTCCAGAGAAGTATGGTCACGCTTATGCTTCTTTTCCTCAGGGACTATTGTATTGAATTAGTTGTTAATAGATTATTGTGAGAAGTGTAAGGTGAACAGAAATTTTAAGTTTTAGCGCCCTTTTTAAGAACAAAAGAGATTGCATTCAAGCAGAGAACCAATTTCTGCCAAATTGTCCAGCAAAACTACATCTTTGGCCTTAAGGACCAAAATGCTATTGAGCAAGAATTCAACGACAGCCAATCAGCTTAAAACTACCAAAAAGATATCTATATAGAGTGTCTATGTCAAAACCCACGTTGGTGCATGAAGCCACACTTATCCCTAAACACAAAGGCAGTCCATAAAAACAAACTGTTGTCACATATACCATTTATTCGATGAAACTAACTCTTACATAGCATTTCAAAGTTCTGCGCCAGCTTTAGGGTGAACTAATAACACCACTACCAAAAAGTTACTGCAGCACTAAGCTGCTTGAGGCCAAGTACATACACTACATCCTACTATATCCAAATGCGCGGTATTCAAAGCCCCCCTCTTTTCTCCCTCTAAAGAAGTTCCTTATGAAGTTCCTTATGAAGTTCCCAAAAATTCCCTCTTTTCTTCTCTTATGACATCCTTTCACCCCATTCAGGAACGACCCGCTTTTTGCTTCGCTCTAGACGATGGGCCGATAAGGACAATCGCTGAAATCTGTCATTTTTTATACACAGAACATGCCCTAGTGATCTCATCCCTTCTCTCTGTCTAGCCCTAGAAAGCGGGATCAAACCACAATTTTCGTACAGCTTACTATTGTAGATACGGTCAGTGAGTCGGGTACCCAAAACAATATGCAGACAATTTCTATGGAAAATATCTATACCTCCCTTCCTCCCTGACTACAAAAAAAATCATTGAACCCCATTATAGAAACTCAAGTACCTTTTTAAGTTTGGTAATTTGTCCAGTGCTTGCAAATAGTATTTGTTATTGGGAAACATGCAAACATTTTTCGCGGGGGACCTTTCTGTGGGGGGGGGGGATCGTCTGGTGGAATTTGGGAATAATTTCGTTTCAGCGGGGTATATTTTCCATGATGGAGAGAGGGGGGTTCGGGTTATTTTCTGGGAGGGTAAACGTCTAGAACCATCTTTGCAATGAAACAGCAATTAATTTTCAATGAATAGTAAACAAGAAAGCTTTGAGACATCTGTTATTCCTATCAAATCAAGGTAGTTATCAAGGTGGGTATGTCCTAAGACTGAGGATTGGAATGAAGGGGTCTGAGTACTTGCTTGATTGAGGCCAATATTACATATCAGAGACTGAATGGGCTATTACAGGAGAATAATACTAGTGACAAGAACTATATTTTTCATCCCAAAAAAAAAGCCGACAGGCTCAAAGATAAGGTACACCAAAGTGAGAAGAAATAAAACTCGTTCAGAACAAATTTTACTGTTTAGAAAATAAGGACATCCTTTGCAACCAGCAAGCTTGGATGTATACCATTAGCATCCATGATGCTTTGTGTTAGGCGAGAAATTACACTGACACAAAAGATATTTGTGTATTTTCACTCAGCCGAGGGGTTGTTTCCACATATTTTTGGCGTATGCTGACTGTTTGAAAAGCCCGTTAGCTATTCCTCTAAGCTATCTTTTGCCATGAAAGGAGATTTTATAAGTTAATTTTTTTGTTTTTTGAGTAAGGATGTGGCAGATCGTTATTTGCAAAAACTATACAAAGCAAAAGAAAAAGCTCTAAGATGATGAAATCAGGTCAAACACAAAAGTAGAAACTGCTGGCTATCTTTTTTTAATAACAAATTAGGATAAAAGACCATTGTTCATAGTCCAATTCCAACCAATTAATCACTGGAAAATCTTAGGTTTCTGACAAATTTTTGTCAATCTTCCATTTTGTGCTGCTTGCCTCTTCAGAATTTGATGCTCGTTTTTCATTAGTAACTAGAAATGACTGTTTGTTTTTTATCTATGGCCATTTTGTCATATGCTCGCTCTCTGATTTCTAGGCTGCTATCTTCTCTTGAGTCAACTATTTGAGGCAACAAGCAAGCCATCCAAAAACGCTCAAGTTTCGGAAATACTTTTGCCTGGTACTGCTTTGATTGTTCAACAATTATTATTTTCCAGTCTTTCTGATTATTGTAGACAAGCAGACGACATTACTCTTGATTAGTGATCTCTACCTGGCCTTGAATTTGGCTGTAGTAATCGTGGTTTACTTTTAGCTTGAGTCCTGAACTAGTCATCTTAAGAAAGAATCCCTTTATTAGGCTTTTGATACGAGCTCCATACTCTACAGTTTTTCCTTGTGGTATGTTATGTACTGTCTTTACTTCAATTGGTGTTTCATCGGGCAACATTCCGTCCAAAGACGCTGCGAGATATTGGCAGGTTGGGTGGAGTAAAAGTCAAATGTTATTACCCTTAGTAATTGGCTGGCCCTTTTTTTTTTTCTTTTGGTAAAATGTAAGAGCTACTTCTTCTAATTGATTTCCCTTTATCATTTCAGCTGAGTGATAGTTGCTGCTGCTGCTCTAGATGTCTCTTACAACAGAGCCCGTTTTAGTGAATTCTTTTTAAGAAGTTATCCAATAAAAAAAAAGTACTTATGATTTGTTGCTTCTTTCATAAATCCATTGTTCATTGGAAGATTGCCCTTCTTTGTCTTCTCATAGATCTGCTGCAAAGCAGCTTGATTGTAGTTCAGAAAAGTTTCTTATATGTGGCCTTGGCAGCTTCCAGCTCCTCTGGTTTCATATCAAGTCGGTTACACTTGGGCTCATAATCAAGAACTCCAGAAAAGCTTTGATTACTTGTCCTTTTAGCCTGATATCTACCACCCATTGAAACGTAGTATTGCTTTGAGTTTCTTCTCAACTGTGCTCAAAGTCTGCTGGTCTTCTTGCAGTACTGCTTCATTAGTTTTGCTGGGCTAGAGCTGAAGGCTTTTTTCCAGGTATCGCTCTGCCATTTAGGGCCTATTGAATAAGAAAGACTTATTCAATAAGTATAAGGCTCTATTTATACATACATGGTTTGCCTGGCGTTTTGAACAACTAATTTGCTTTCCATGACAAAACTTCACAGCTGCAGATAAATAGTTCACTGCAAGATTGGTTGTTGAATCCATGCAGAGCATGTCTGCTTTCCGGCACGTGATTTCAGTACCAGATTGTATGTCTTGAAGAAGATTGTATGTCCATCTATCCTCTGCTAGGCTCCCTTTGGGTAATCCAACTTTCTTTGGACAAGTATAATCAAATTTTGCATGACTCCCAATAGCATGCTTGGGACCTCTTTGGAGCAGGTGTCTCAGGTTCTCAGCTGTACCTTAGTCTTCTGGGTTCTTCTTTATTGCTCCCTGAAGGTTTTTTGTAAGTTTTTGGATTGTGTTATTTGGTAAAACTTTAGCATATATTCCTTTTTTGCTTTGACAAGGCAGTGGAGATATTTTGGACATTCACAGTAATATATATATAGCAAGGTAACAGTCTAGAAGTACTACTCTTCTAAAGGACACATCTTAATAGAATAAAAGTAGTACCAACAGATTCCTTACTTTAGGCTCCTTTTCAATTTTAGCAATTGCCTCTCCCCTGTTAAATGGTCTCACATATTCTCCTAATGATATATTTCTCAATTAATTCATTCAAGTCATATTTCATGGATTCTTTGTTAAATATGGTTAACGCAGACCATTTTGGGGGGGGGGGCTTATCAGAAGACTGACCATGGTATTTAGAAAGAGCATAAGGAATCTAATTGTACTGCTTTTATTTTATTAAGATGTTTCTTTCTGAAGAGTGGTACTTCTAGACTGTTACCTATACTAGGGCTATATCTGAGACCATCAGGAGACTGGAGGGAAACAAACTGCCAGAAAAGCAGCCATGATATTTTGAAAGAGCATAAAAGGTCACTATATACAAGGTTCCCTAAAGGACATAGTGACATGGTGAACAAACAACTTGATTCTTTTTGTATTCTCTTTATAAATACACTGATCAGTTCCCTTTCAAACACCCCTCCCCACCTGATGGTCCTACATATAGCGCAAGGAATATCTAGAAACTGAAAAAAAAACAATAAAATCATTACTTTATGATATCCAAGATGTTTCTACTAATCAAGTTATCATGTTTCCTTCCATTATTATACACTTTTAAAATCATTTCAAATAATATTTTTGTAAATTATGCAATCAATCACACATGAAGATAAACTAAAAACCAAAAAGATAAACAATTTAATATAGGAGTTAAAATGTATGACTGTCTTCATGTAATGAAGAAATCCATTATGAGGGCTATAAAGTGACCATCAGGTAGCAACAGGAGTACATTTGCAAGCAAAATGATTAAACAAATATCATGTTATACAATTTAAATCATTTCAAACAGAATTTTGTAGATTATACACTCAACAGCTCATAGAGATAAACTGAAAACCAAAAAGATAAACAATTTAATACAGGAGTTAAAAGGTATGACTATCTTTAAGCAATGAAGGAATTCATTATTAGGGCTATTAAGTAACCATCAGGTAGGGAGTTGGGCACATTTTCCAAGTAAATTGATTAGATAGTTTGGAAAGAGCATACAGAAAGAAATTCATTACTATGTTCACCTTGTTCCTATGTCAGTTATGGAATATTGTATATATATATATATATATATATATATATATATATATATATATATATATATATATATATATATATATATATATATATATACCACACTTATAATGAATCAAATGACACTGATTTTACTTATTTAACAGGTTTCCTTTAGAAGCAGTTAATCTCTGCAAGTTCACTAGAAGAGATTCTTCCAAAAAATATGTGATAGAAATTTTCTGCATAGGCTATTATAAAGTAGGCAACTACTATTTTGTATTTACAGACTAGTATTTATTGTGAAGTTTAGTATACATCCTAGGGTTTTATGAGGCCCCACTAGGGGATGGGAGAAATTTCTTGCTGTAAATAAATTACATTTAGAGAGAATGCTAAGTATAGAATTAAATAGGCCACTCTTTTGTTATTATAGGATAGTGTTTCCTCCAAAAGAAGAACTAGTTACCAGCTTAGGACATCATCATTAACATACAAAGTTGTTAATCTGATTGCAGGGCATTCCTTACTCTCATAGTCACAGCTATTTAGACATAGCCAATATTTATATGGCCTACATCAAGACAATTATTTCTCTAAGCTTTGTAGCAATAAAGTTGAGTTCCTTTTCTACTTGTGCTGAAATGGATAATTTGTTTTCTGATGGACCTATATAGCCTATACTGAAAATATTAAAACATTCTTTTTTACTTTTCATTTTAAAAGCAATCTATGTTCAAATTAGAATTACTTGTTTAATTGGATAGTTAGATGCAAATGCCACTTAACAGAAGAACATGCATCAGTCTCTAAAGGAGCCAAATTAAAAACTGTTTATTGTCAATTACATAATTTAAATACTTCTTCTAAGAATGGACATGGTGATCTTTGAAAATTTTAACTTGTCTCATTGAGAAACCAACATTTGTGATCATTCCTAATAACTAAATTATTTTGAATGCAAAAAACTAACCAGGAATGTCCTTTAGAAAGGAATTCAATTTTAAATAAAACATAAAAAATGAGAGATAGACAGAACTATTATTAGTGCTGCTATTAAAAACTCAAAGCTGCAGCAAGTTGCCTAAAGCCAATAGCCTATGGCTGTACACATTTTTGTCTAACCCTGTGTGGATGGCCAAAAGCCAAAACTTGTCAATCTTTCACCATAATCAGTAAAAGATTGTCTAGGCATCTCATCTTTTTTTTTCACTTTAGGCCTAAAAAGTGGCATAAGACCAATTTTTGTGCAGATTAGTGTTGGACATAAAAACATGCAAACAAGTAACTAAAACTATGGGTATTCATAGTTTTGAATACCCATAGTTTGAATTACTGGGGCTTTTCAGAAGGAGCATGTTAGGAAAACAATTCTTGCTTCCTAATTTACAGAAAAAATATAGTTAATATATCTTGAAGGCACCAACTGCCCATCCCTAATTTTTGAATATGTAATCCAAATTAAATTTTAATATATTTATAAATTTTTTATTCAATTTGATTATGATCAATAAATGCCTGTGGATTATATAACTTTCACAAAATAGAAGATGAATCAAATAGTGAGTTTTAGCCAATATCTAAATCCTTTTTATAGCTATAGATTAGGGGAAAATTTAGGCTATCATCATATGAATAAGTCATATCACATACTCTTTGAGGATCCATATATACGTAGCCTAAAGTGATTAGTCTTAGGACTACATTCAGAAAGACCATAAAAAGGCAATTAATAGTAGGCCTATGTTCACCCAATTTGTAGCTCAGTTATGGAAAGATATACAAATTTAGCCTTTCCTTTGAAGTGATCTAAACATCTAAAAAATTACTGAAAGAGATCCTGAAAAATGTTTAATATAGCCTATATTTTCTGCATAGGCTATTATAAAGTAGGCAAACTATAACTTTGCTCCTACTACAATTTTGATGTTTTCCTGCAAAGTTTACTATAGCCTATAGCCTAATTTGGGGCTATGTCAGTTCTAATTAAAGCATGGGAAAAATTCTTACTATAGGAAGGGCCATATTAGGAAAGATGGTAAAATTCTATTTAATTGACTTCTTGCTATCTCAGAAAGGGTTTAGGTTAGGAAAATGAAACTTTGAGGGATGGGTCTACAGGCTAAAGTATGTCCTGGGAAGGTATTTTAAAGTACCCACCTCTACTTCTTCTCTGTCTTGAGGGCCCTGAAATTTGTCTACATTGCAGGTCTATACCTATTGAAATTTTGACAAAACAACATTTTACCTTAATTTTCAGTTACCAGTTGCTTATTATCTCCCTTTAGTTCTGAAATTGTAATTCTTGTTATTTGAGTAGAATTTTGAGCCATATCAATGTTTATATTTCAAAATTTAGGAAATGTAGGCCTATCTATTGGAACCAATTTTTCTTTTTAATTTTGATTAGGCCTACTATTGAGCTGGATCACTCCTTACTTATGGTTTGTTACCATAACCTGTTTGATTTTCTTTCATTTTGTCCCAATTCTTTAAGATCAACTCCTAAAGCACAAGGCTGCTTAATAAGAATAATAAGCTTTTTCCAAAACAAAATTTAGAAAAATTTAGAAAAGCAAAGCTAAAGCAATAAGAGTTCTAAAGCAAACTTTAGTGTTCAGAGTGAGGTCTTGAGGAGGGGTGATTCCATCACATATGTAATAATATCTGTTTGTTTCAAGTTTTGATGTTGATCTTTACTTTTAGTTGAAAGAACTATTTTTTTCATATTTAATTTAACACTAGTTTGTATTCTGTGCCAGTTTCGAAATTATAGGCGTATTAGAAGTTCAGAGAAAGCATTTACCCCGTTTCTTGGCAGCGAAATTACCCAAAAAAATGGAAAAGAATTGGCCTAAATAGACTATACATACATTCATAAGACTATTCCAGCCTCCTTTATGGGGCTCCTTCAGCCATTCAGTCCATAATTGTAAAAAAATGTCACAAGCCTCCTGACAGAAAGGGTGCGTTTGTTTACTTGTCCAATGGGATTTTTACTAATCGAGGTTTAACCCCTTATGCCTCGTTTACACGGAGAGGAAAACTTGACAGGAATCCTGTCTCGGAGACAGGATTTATGTTTACACACAGAGGGAAAAGTGGGAAAAGATTCTTGTCCTTTTGGCAGAAAATTTGAAAATTTTGTAAGCATGGATGAAACCAACAGGAATATTATGATAGCAGCCACAGCATCATTATTGATTGCTGCTGCTTTTAAAAGCACCGAAGCAGAAGATCTATTTTGCAAGGTTTCACTTTTATAACACACATTTTTAAAGGTCAGGGCCCTCTAGAGGGAGAAGGAAAAGAAAAAACTTGGAGAAGGAAGCTCAATCCCAATTTATAAGGTTTTAAAGATATGCAAATACATTTCCTAAATTTTGAAAAAAAAATGTTGATAATGGCTCAGAATTCTACTCAAATAACAGGAATTGAATTTTCAGAACTAAAGGCAGAGAAAAAGCAAATGGTACCTGAAAATTAAGGTAAAATGTTGTTTTGTCAATTCAGTAGGTATAGACCTGTCATGGAGTCAAATTTTAGGGCTCTCTAGAGGGAGAAGAAGTGGAGGTGGGTACTTTAAAATACCTTCCCAGGATATACTTTAGCCTGTAGACCCATCCCTGAAAGTTTCATTTTCCTAACCTAACTTCTTTCTGAGATATCAAGAAGTAACTTAACTAGAATTTTATCTGTCTGGTAAAAAACATCCTTCAAATTTTAGATATGCTCTAATTCTACAGGAGCAAAAAAAAATGCTATTTAAAATTGCCATTATGAGGTAAGATATTAGCTAAAATGCCTGTATAAAGCAAACTAGCCTACCTAGGGAGCCAAAACACTTGAATTTGCTTAACTGCTTCTTCAACAGTTGCAAAAGATCTGACAATGAGTAAAGTATGGAATTTAAGTCAGAAACGCCTTTTATGCTTTTTCTATTCTCACCAGAATAAAACACAAATTCCATGTTGACTTTCACAAAAACTTCAAGATAAGTTGTAGTAATTGGTCCTTTAGCCTGATATAGCTGCTATGAGTGCATAGTTTATAATGGGAGCAGTTGTCTTTCATTTTTGAAAAGGCCAGGCCACCCACGCAAAGGGTGTATTGTCATTACAAATGATTTTGCTGAAATGAGCTGGTGGAAAACTATTAGGAAATGTAAGGAATCTAGTTTACTGTTTAGAGATTAGGATATCACAAAATTAAGCATTCAATATGCTTGTTTGTAAATCTTAAGTAAATACAAACCCTGTTGGAATTTTGTTGATATCCATCTCACAATTAGTGTGTCTAAAGAAAGTTTCCAAAGAGCATTCAGTTTTCAGCATGCATTTTATCTTTATTTATGGTTAAAGAAAACAATAGATATACCTGCTGTAGTTGATTAGTAATAAATAACTTGCTGCCTCTCTGCATAAAAATGTGCATTTTTATGTATAATGTATAGCTTTTAAAGTCATTAATTCCTGAGAAGCCCCTTCTCCAGTTATGCCAGCTTTATGGGTAGTAAAGCCTTTTTAAAATAATCTGAAATAATTCTTTGGGGGTCCTTACCAGTGACTTTCCTTTCTACTGCAATTAGCAATGGGTGAAATTTATTGCAGTCACTAAAAATTTACAATCTTACTTATTTTACCACTATTAAGTTGCAAAAAGGGTGAACTAAATATTTACCATTGAATTTGCCACAAAAGAAATTTCTAGCTTCAAGAAATTCAATCATACCTTTAGAACAAGGGATCCTAAGTTAGGTCAAAGTCTTGAAAATGTGCTTCTAGTATAAGTAATTTGTAAATAAAAACTTGTATCTTACTAAAAATGAGACAAAAAAAATCCTGCAGAAAAGAAACAAGACAGATTAATAAAGGAAGAAATACCATGGATGCCCATGAAATGTAAGATAGAAATGAACAAAACTTCAATTATGCATCTGTTTTCTTTAAACAGACAGGAGGAATAAACCTCCAAGCTTTGACAAATTCAATCTCACTTTTGGAACCAGGTATAAGATTAATTTCCAGGGAATGAAAACAGTAAATCCCTGGCTTTTCTATTGACACAGGCAGTGAAGGGAATAAAAACACATTTATTGTTCTGCCTATTTGTTCAACTTCTCTGTCTGTTCTACAAATTCTGTATTATATTTATTTGAAAAAAAAGGCAAAATGTCATAGATAAGATTTATTTGCAAAAAACCCTGCAGGCCACAGCAAACACATGCAACTTTATACAAGCACCTAATTCCAAACAACTTAAAAAAGCAAACAAACTTGCAAACAACTTAAACAAGCAAACAAACTTTCAAACACTTTATGAATTCAGAAACACCCATAAATAAACTCTTACCAAGCTAACTCCTCAAACATGATTCCCTATGCTTAATCCCTAAACAAAGATTAAATAAAAAAAACTAGTTTTTTAAACTGAAAGTAAGGAGCAATATTAAAACTTAAAATGAACAGAAATTACTCTGTATATGAAATGGGTTGTCCCCTCTGCAATCCCTCACTCTTTACGCTAAAGTTTTTAATTGTTTTAAAAAGTAGAATTGTGGCAATAAATCAAACTTTAGCATAAAGAGCAAGAAATTGCAGAGGGGACAACCCATTTCATATACAGAGTAATATCTGTTTGTTTTAAGTTTTAATATTGCTCCTTACTTTCAGTTTAAAAAACTAGTTTTTTTTAGTTAATTTCTGAACATTTTTGAATTAATGCATTTTTGATTTTGGCTCTCTGCACATAAATTATTAAAATGAAATTTGCACATTAATTTTTTTTTTTTGGCTAAACGGCTTTCTCTTAGTTTTGATCAGACGATTTTGAGAAATAAGGGGTGGGGAAGGAGGCCTAGTTGCCCTCCAATTTTTTGGCTACTTAAAAGGGCAACTAGAATTTTTAATTTTTAACAAATGTTTTTATTACTAAAAAATATACATAACTTAAGAATTAACTTACATAACAAACTTTTATACTCTTATATTTTTTTATTATGTATATGAGGGGGTTTGTCCCCTTGTTAATACCTCACCTTTTACACTAAATCTTAAGTTTTGTCCCAATTCTTTAAGAATGACCCCTGAATCAGAAAGGCTGTGGAATAAATAGTTGAAATTACCACCACTACTACTATATCATCTACAAATAATATACATGATACCCTAAACCAATCCAAAGATACAAATAGGGCTCCATTATTTTTTCATAAAACTGTCGAAATCATTAACAAACAAGGAGAAAAGCTTTGGGGATAAAGTACATCCTTGTTTCACACCCAAATGAGACATAACTAGTCTAGAAAATTTCCCCATCACCTTTACAACAAAATTCACCCTCCTATACATAGCTGCTATTATTGCTACAAAACAAGACAGCAAGCCTATTTCTAACAGGCTTTCAATTAACAACCTCTTATTTACTGAATCAAAAGCACTTCTCTGGTCTAAAAAGATACAAATAGCCAACCATTTTTCCATCTCAATATTTCCAAAGTAAAAATATGGTCAATAGTGCTGAATGTCAATCTGAATCCCACTTGTACTGGACTCAGTATTTCCTCTTTATCTAACCAATCTCTTAGCCTAAATTCCAAAACCTTATTTGCACATTAGGGGAAGGGGGGTGCATTATATCAAATACCTAACCTAATCACCTCTATATATAAATAATAATTTAAATGTAATTGCATCATAGTTTGTTTCACAAAAGAACCTAACTTTACTTATTGAGTGTGTTCTGAATAACACACAAGTACCTAATAACCATATTGATGCATAGCTTAGATTTCTTGTTATGCATTGATGTATAAAATTCTTCTCAATTCCTATTTTGATAGGAATACATGAGGGTTTGAGTTTCACATTATTTTGCATAATTGCATAGCCTACTAGTTTGGACCTTATTTTCTAATGTAGCAAGAAGTTAGGCCTACTTAAAAAAGAAAAATATTTGAATATAAACCATTTCTGAGATAGCAAGAAGTCAATTAACTAGAATTTTACCAATAGAACTATAGGGCATACTTTAGCCTGTAGACCATCCCGAAAAGTTCCAATTTCCTAACCTGGTTCATTCAGCTGTTCTGAAATCTCAGCCCAAAGCAAGTATTTTAGCTTTGTTTTCTTGTAGTCTGTTTGGTGCAGGACAAGCCTTGTATTTATGACACTGCTCACATAAATACAAGGCTTGTCCTGCACCAAACAGATTAAATCAGTAATTTTGGGATGATTGTTTACTGACATGTTATTTGTTTGTTGGCCAAAATCAACAAAACTGTAAATATTCTCGTTCTTCTTGCCTACACATCAAGCAGAATTGGTCAAAAACGGTCTCGGTGAAAGGAATCCTTGCTGGTCGCTAGACTTTTTTTCTACCCGGATTCACGAACGGAATCCTTTCAATTGGACCAACTGTGCACCAGTTTTACCCTTGTTTCTTGTTAATATTACTAAGGGGTCATAGTTAAGCACTAGAGAAGTCATTGTTAAATAACATGTGCTTATGTATATATAGCTTTTTGCTACTTATTCTTCTTTGGTTATATAATGCTTGATGTGGTATAAGCCAAGAGAAGGACCTGTAGACCTATAGAAGAAAACCTGTCAAAAAAAGATGATTCTTTGTAATTTACATAATAATTATAGCTTTCTACATGCAGCCCTGCTCTACTTTAGCCCCAACCCTCCCAATATGGAAATCTATAGCTGAAATTACATATTTTCTATTGATTCTGCCAATCTATCCCTCAACCCTTGTACCTGTTAATTGAGGCAACTGCGGCAAAACAAGAACTGGAAAAACAACGTAACTGGTGGCAGAAAACATCGGAAATATATAATTTGGGCTATATGTTTGCAAATTAGGCATGTTAGAGGTGAATTTCTTGTTGTTCATATTTTGATTTACAAATAAAGTGAATATACCACTTGATGCCTTTTTGTATGTTCTTTACAAATATAATAATTGCTTATTTTGCTAGTTCAAGTTTAAGCACTTTTTGACCTTACTTAACCTAACAAATTTTGGCAGTGAAAAACATACATTATTTTGTCAAAAATGACCAAAAACACGTACCTTAATTGAAAATTTGGCATCAAAGAAGAAGAAATACAGCATAATAGTGTAAAATTTATTAATCCAACTTAATTGTGGAAAATCAGTGCTCATAGATTATACAACATGTAAAAAATGGATTAATAATGAAACAGTAAGTTTGAGACCAATGTTTTAAGCTTTCTTATACCCAAAAACTATTTGAGTATACTTTGGTCATTTTCAAGAGCTCAAAAACTTGTACTTGAAGCACTTATTATGTTTGTAAAAAATAAAAAAGGGCATCAAGGAGTATGTTCACTTTATTTGTAAATCAAACATTTGAACAACAAAAAATTTACCAATTATTAGTATAGCTGCATAATTTTCCCCTGGGTATGTAGGCTTAGTGGAAGGTCACTTATACCTGATTGTGTCCCTACTGTTTTTACTTGGTTGAAAAAAAAATCCAAAGAAAGTTCCTATTGAAAAGGAAAGAGATCAAAAGTGAGATTGAATTTGTCATAGCTTGGAGGTTTGTCCCTTCAGTCTGTTTAAAGAAAACAGATTCATAATTGAAGCTTTGTTCATTTCAATCTTAGGGATAATCTACATTTGTTACGCTTAATTAAATGGTTGTAAAGGGATACTTTTATTTATTTGTCTTGTTTGTTTTCTACATAATTTTTTAATCTTTAAATTGATATACATTTCTTACAAATTAATTAGTCATATCATAGTTCCACTTGCAAGTTTTGACCTGCTTTGTAACCCTGGTCTCAAAATTGCATATAAATTTATTGAAGCTAGGAAACATAGAACTCCTCTCTGTTTAAAAGAAAATGGATGGGCATAGGTAGGTTTTAATACACTAAAGTCCTAGGGCCATGGAAATAAAAACAAAACAATGAAGATTAACTTTAAAATTCTGGACATGACATAAATGTAACATTCACAAAGAAAAACCATTCACAAAATTTTACTTTTGTGCTCAGTTGCCAACCTGAGCAATTGCCCTAAATTTTTAAACCTTGCAAAACATTCACCAGCCAATTCTTATGACCTACACTGTTGTCTGTACATCAAAAATTCATTGAAAAGGAAGGACCACCTTACTGACATTTCTTCCTTTGTACTTATATTTAATGGGTTGAAAAGAAAGCTCCTATGGCTAAGTCAGAAGCCTAGTAAAGGACCAGGTAATCCTTTAGACAGGAAGTGCAATAGGAAGCTAGGGGCCAGTCATCCTATGCTTTTGCATGTCCTTCCTGCTTACTGACCCCAGATTTCTCTAGGTAACCTGTTAAGTTTGGGCCAATTCTGGCTGAACTTACAGAGTTACATCTTTGTCCCAAACCAAATAAACTGCTAATGCCAGAAATTAAACCTGTGCCCTTTGGATAAAGGATTCTCAACCTAGAGTCCCAGCCACTTAGGAAGGAACACAAATGTCACCAGAGAACAAAAATTATTTGGAAAAAAGAAAATATTAAAAAAAAAAAACTCAAGTCATAGTTGCTCATTGCTGTCCCACAAACAATATGTATTTCATTAAGACAAATAAATTTTTAAACAGGTATCAACAAAACTCCATCAGGGATTGTATTTACTTAAGGTACAATCAGCAATATTAATGCTTAGTTTTGTGATATTCTGGTTTTGAAATAATAAAAAAAGAGAAATTATATGTTCTACTTGTTTTCCACAAGCCCATTTGAGAAAAATCATTTGTAACAACAATATACCCATGGTTGGCTCAGAATCTCTCTAAAATTCTTTAAACAGAAGTAATTTAAAAAAAAAATTATACTCATCAGCAAGAAAAATATTAACATAACTCTCTAAACTTGGCACTTTTTAAGACAATTTTTAGCAAAGCAAATGCAAAACTTTAATGGTGTCCTATGTCATCTAAAAAAAAAAAAAAACCATTAAAATGTGCCAAATGAATTTTGATGTAAGATGCCTCAAATACTTTCAGTTGAATCTGTGAAATGAAGGGCCAGGTATTCCTTTACATTTTATACAATATATAAAAAGAAAAACAGTTCAAATTTTTTCACAAAAGAAGAAGCTTGATGTAAAAAAATAAATGCATTTTTAACAGAAAGCAACTGATATCAATGAAATCAAATAAAACAAAAATTCATGGAGAATAAATAATATAAGCCATATATTTAACCTATAATGAGGTAGCATAAAAGATTATTTCTAGAATTAGAAAAAAACAGTGTTATGGCTTAAAGTTCTGCTCAATCAACAGGAGTTGTCTAAGGCCAGAATAATTAAGAACTAAGCCCAGAGAAAAAGAAACTGATAACCAAAAATTAAGGCACCCAAAAATTTCAGGACCCTTTAGAGGGAAAAGAAGTAGAAATAGGTACTTCAAAATACCTTCCTGGGACATACTTTAGCCTGTAGACACATCCCTGAAAGTTTCATTTTCCTAGCATAACCTCTTTCAAAGATAGCCAAAAGTAGCTAAAGTAAAATTTTACCCCTACTGTATCTTAAAAATCCAGTTTAAATAGCAATCTCAACAAATATAGACTATATAAAAGGCTATAGGTATTGGCCTAATCATTCTAAATTTTTTCCAACTAATAATTATAGAATGGTTTGGAAACTAGGCCTGTTTGATATAATAACATTTGACTAACTCACCAATGTGATAGCTGCCTCTCTAAGAATCAACCTTTTTAATAACAAAAAGACTTTTCTTCTGACTCCTTATGAAGCTTAGCCTATGCAAGACAGGCCTAGAACACCAAAAACCCTTTAGATACTAAGGAATATGCATAATATTACTTACAGGTCACTGAAAAGCTAAGATTATTTCTATTATTTACAGTTTCCTTGTCTTTTCTCTAGACTTAACGATTTCACATGTTTATCCATTTAAAAAAATATATAGCATTGACGTCACAATCCTCAAATCTTTTTGTTTTGGGGTTATAAAGTGCCAGCCCACGGACAAGTAATCCTGAGCGTTTGAGGGGATAATCCGACTAACCTCTGACGTCATATGTGTCTCAAAAAACCCTTGGATTAATCAGATTAGTAATCGTCAAGTAAACAAACGCACCCAAAGAGAACTGGACTGAGTCAGGGTTGCCAAAACTTTTTGGGACTAAAGTGTCAAATTCAGCAGAAAGGGACACTTTTAGTGTCCCTTTGGAAAATTAGCCAATATACGTTAAAAGTTGACAAAAAAGGCTTTAAATGATTTTCTCGCGACTCCAGGGCCAGATTTACGTTCTTCTTTTTCAAGTAAAAGCAAAGTGGTTCTTCAAATAAGTAAAATCCCAAGTAAAACCTCAAATCGCCTAATACACGAAGAAGAAAAAGAATTCCGTACAATTTCTCGGGTTCTCTCGAACCTTCAGTTGTACTACTTATTCTTCTTCCGAAAACTCAGTAAAGCCCTGTTTTTATTATGGCGCCAGAACCGCTTTTTGGACGACAGTTTTCATTTTCGTCGTTTTCGGCAAAAAATTTGAAAGTTCAGTTTTATTTCATGAACTGCAGAAGATTCTGAATAATTTGTTCTGCGTTTGCAGTGTCACAGGAACGTAAAGTACAGTTGGAGTACAACTAAGATGAATGAAAAAACGTGTTGTTTAGTTCTTACGTTTTTAACCAAAATGTCTACTCTGTACGGCGAGAAAACGAAAACGGTGATAAAACCTGTCTTCACTATGAGTCGCCCCAGCCGTCTCGGCCGGAAAACGCCATAATGAAGACATGGCTTAAAAGATCTGCACAAACAGACCACAGATACGATGTCTGTCGCTGCCTACACGGCTTAATTGCCCTTGCTCCCTCTTTTCCTTCAGTTGCATATCAGATCTTCTGCAAAAGTTTGTCGACCATTTCCCGCAGACTGATATCAAAATCGAGTGAAAGGCGCTAGGCTTGAAACGTGCTTCACATCCCCGTGCTTCACCAGGCTTTTCCCAACAGGTTAGGTAAGGCTGCTCTCGCAAAAATGTACAACCAAATCGTTATTTTATCCAAACATTAATGTATTCATGAGATCAATTAACTAGGAGATCAAACTTGACAAGGAGCGAAATAATGACAAGACAAATCTCACTTATTCTGTATAAAGCCAATTTATTCTTCAAAAAACAAAGAAATGTCAAATTCTTTGCAAATAGTGGCAATACAAAAATCACATGTGCTCAATCAAATGTTGAACTAAAAAAGAACAAGAGCTAAGAGCTCATATAGCACTTGTGACGAGGCAAGAAGAGCTAAGAGCCAAGAGATCATATGGTATGAGCTCTAGCAAAATTCTATGAATCAATAGATTGATTAAAAAAGAAAAATAAGAGGCTTAATGCCGGTCAGGATTTAAAAAAAGAGCTCTGAGTCACGGTGTCCTTCTAAATATCAAAATTCATTAAGATCCGATCACCCATTCGCAAGTTATAAATACCTAATTTTTTCTAATTTGTCCTCCCTTTAGCCCCCCAGATGGTCGAATCTGGGAAAACGACTTTATCAAGTCAAATTGTGCAGCTCCCTGACACGCCTACCAATTTTCATCGCCCTAGCCATCCAGAAGCACCAAACTCGCCAAATCACTGAACCCCTCCCCCCAAATCCCCCAAAGAGAGTGAATCCAGTACGATTCTGCCAATCAAGTATCAAGGACATTTGTTTATTCTATCCACCAAGCTTCATCCCGATTCCTCCACTCCAAGTGTTTTTCCAAGATTTCCCCCTCCAACCACCCCCCCCCCCCAATGTCAAAAGATCTGGTCGGGATTTGAAATAAGACCTCTGAGACATGAATTCCTTCTAAAAATCAAATTTCATTACGATCCGATCATCTATTCGTAAGATAAAAATACCCCAATTTTCACGTTTTTCAAGAATTCCGGTTTCCCCCTCCAACTCCCCCCATTGTCACAGGAACCATTCAGAATTTAAAATTAGAACTTTAAAGCACAAAATCCTTCTAAATATCAAATTTCATTAAGATCTGGTCACCCTTTCGTAAGTTACAAATAACTCAATTTTCAAAATTACCCCCCCCCCAATTCCAACAAAGAGAGCAGATCTGGTCCGGTTATGTCAGTCACGTATCTTAGACAGGTTTCTATTCTTCCCATCCAGTTTCATCCTGATCTCACCGCTTTAAGTATTTTCTAAGATTTCCGGTCCCCCCAACTGCCCCTCCCCCAATTACAATTGATCCGGTTGAGATTTAAAATAAGAGATCTGAGTTACGACGTCCTTCTAAATATGAAGTTTCATGAAGATCCGATCACTCCTTCGTAAGTTAAAAATACGTCATTTTTCTTATTTTTCAGAATTAACCGCCCCCCCAAATAGAGTGGATCCGTTCCAATTATGTAAATCACGTATGTAAGACTTCTGCTTATTTTTCCCACCAAGTTTCATCCCGATCCCTCCAATCTAAGCGTTTTCCATGATTTTAGGTTCCCCCACCCCAAACTTCCCCCAATATCATCAGATCCGGTCAGGATTTAAAATAAGAGCTTTGAGACAAGATATCTTTCTAAATATCAAATTTCATTGAGATCCGATCACCCGTTCGTAAGTTAAAAATACTTCATTTTTTCTACTTTTTCAGAATTAACCCCTCCCCCAACTACCCCAGAGAGAGCGGATCCGTTCCAGTTATGTCAATCATGTATCTAGGACTTGTGCTTATTTTTACCACCAAGTTTCATCCCGATCCCTCCACTCTAAGTGTTTTCCAAGTTTTAGGTTCCCCCCCCCCCATGTCACCAGATCCTGTCGGGTTTAAAATAAGAGCTCTGAGACACAATATCCTTCTAAATATCAAATTTCATTGATATCCGATCACCAGTTCGTAAGTTAAAAATACCTCATTTTTTCTAATTTTTCAGAAATACCCCCCCCCCCCCCCAACTACCCAAAAGAGAGCAGATCCGTTCCGTTTATGTCAATCATGTATATAGGACTTGTGTTGTTTTTCCACCAAGTTTCATCCCGATCCCTCCATTCTAAGTGTTTTCCAAGTTTTAGGTTTCCCCCTCCCAAATACCCCCCCCCCCCCCAATGTCACCAGATCCGGTCAGGATTTAAAATAAGAGCTCTAAGACAAGATATCCTTCTAAACATCAAATATCATTGAGATCTGATCACCCGTTCGTAAGTTAAAAATACCTCATTTTTTCTAATTTTTCAGAATTACCCCCCCCCCCCCCAACTATTCCAAAGAGAGCGGATCCGTTCCACTTATGTCAATCATGTATCTGGGACTTGTGATTATTTTTCCCAACAAGTTTCATCCTGATCCCTCCACTCTAAGTGTTTTCCAAGATTTTAGGTTTCCCCCCTCTAACTCCCCCCAGTGTCATCAGATCTATTTAAAATAAGAGCTCTGAGATACAATATCATTCCAAACATAAAGTTTCAATAAGATCCCATCACCTGCTCATAAGTTAAAAATACTTGATTTTTTCTTTTTTTCGAATTAACCGGTCCCCCACTCCCCCCAGATGGTCAAATCGGGAAAAAGACTATTTCTAATTTAATCTGGTTTGGTATCTGATACACTTGCCAAATTTCATCGTCCTACCTTACCTGGAAGTGCATAAAGTAGCAATACCGGGACCAACAGACAGACCGACAGACCGACAGAATATGCGATTGCTATATGTCACTTGGTTAATACCAAGTGCCATAAAAAGCACAGAAAAACAAATAGAAAGGCTTTTTGTTGTCAAGAATAGCTTTGGTTTTTCTAAGAAAATCCGTTTCTCTCTGCCCAATCTCTTTCTTCTGAGGAGATTTGGACGGCGTCTGTAAGAGACAATGGAAAGGCTTATTTAATCGCAATCCTTTTCACCAAAAGCAGAATGGTGCAAAACAAATGTCTAAGCAAATCCGAATTATTTTGCGCTAGGCTTTTACCATCTTCGCTGCTCAAGATGGATTGAACCGAAAAACCTAGACAGCATGGAAAGGCCTTTATAAGGGAAAGACTGTGCTGGATTTCACATACGCTGCATTCCATTTTATGAAGGCTTACGAAAAGTGAGCAGATACAGAATGAATCGGATTCCAATACAGGGAGCGTTATACAGAGGTCCAGCCACATTCTGGGTTCAGAAAAGGCCAAGTTTTTCAAGAAAGAAAGGAGAAAATTTCAAGAATGTTAGAGTACGAAAGGAAACTTTAATGCAGAATTCCTGTACGAGAAATCTGTTTAAAGCTTCAGCCTTCATTTTGAAAAAAAAAACAATTTTTACTGGTTAACCATTTTGGAGAAAAAAACTTCGGCTACTGCAATCTGATTTCAGTTATTTGGTTTTCTGATTGGTCAGTCAAATAGGTCAGGTTCAGATTCATTCTCTATTTGCTCATCCTTATCGCCAGCCTCGCAGTACCACCTCGAAAAAATGTTAAGTGATATTGGTGGAATCTGCCACCGATCCACCGATGCAGCGCTACGAGTAACCATCTGCTTTACATGGATGAGGGAATCCACAGTTTTCACTTCCAACCGATTTCGTAACTTAGTTTTAATGTTTGTTGGTTGAGAAAACTGTCTTTCGGCACCAGCACCTGAGTGAGGTAACGCGCATAAGTTCAACGAAAAGTTTGATAGTTCAAAGAATTTGGGAGTGCCGTCGGGATTCTTCACATCTAACAAGAGCTTCTAAAAATAAGATGGTGAGGACACTAGCTCTTCACCACCAGAGTTCAGGATCATTTCTTCTTTGAAATCTGGCAGGCTCAGCCACTGGTTTTCGAGACTGTCTCTAGCAGACTATCTCGCTCTGGCTTTTCCCCAGGAGTTCGCTAGATCTGCTGGTCAAAGGACTAATCGTTTTAACAGTTCCATTCACGGCAACTTTCGGGGCTAAGTACTCGAGAGCTTGTAATGTCTTATCTTTATGATTGACCCGGTTTCTCATCTGCTTCACGGGTTCAATGTAGAATCCCATTAAAGTCAGCCTAAACTGTTCAACAGCTTTCCCTGATGCTCCTTCTTTATTCAGAAAAGCTTCTGTATTGGAACCACACAACACAAATTTCACATCTTTGTAGTTTCGGGGCTCAAGAGGCAACTCAAAAGCATCACTTCTGTTCAGGATTTCTACTTTCACGAAGCTCTTGATGGTTTTCAATGTCGATCTGAAGCTTGTTATCAAAGTTTCCCCAGACTGGAACTGTACGTTCAAGGTATTTATCTTACCAAGCAAAATGGCAGATCACCAGACATTGGCTGTCAATGGACACTCAGTTTATCACCAAAGGCTGTTTATACAGTGCATAGTGATGTTTCCAGTTCACAAAAATTTGTTAAGATAGTCTATAAGGTTAGATATGAAATTATGTGCCTTGAGGGTAGATTTAAACAATGGCACAAGAGTCGGAACTTGTCATAACCATTGTCAGAAAGACGAGAAAAACCGATGTTTCATTAGGTCAGCAATAACCACAAAAAAAAAATACTGTTGATGTGTCAGATTTTACAGCCGAACTAGCAGGCCTTCCTCAGCAAAATAGAAACCTCACTTTTTCACATCTTCATGACAGTGGTATAAAGAGGTCAAATCAGAGTCCTTTCACATTTGAACTTTTTATGTTTCGGGGTGTCAGAGAATCAAAACTGAGACACTGAGTGGTTACACAGCTACTTCAATCTGAAAAACTGTCCTAACTGAAATAACTGTGTAAACATTATGCTAAAAAAGGGTGACCATATCTTTTTTAACTACTAGGTTTATAGGTATAGAATCTACAATACTCATAGAATGAAAATCTGGCCTATACTCTCAGGTAAGAGATGCATCAAACTAAATGAGGAAAAAAACCCAAGTTGGCCAAGTTAGCATTGCCTTCGGCCAACCTGCTTGTTTACATATCTGTGGCGATTTTTAGACGCTTGATAACTTGTTTTGTGTGCATAACCTTGGAAAGCTTGGTTGGTTTCAATATTAGTCTTCTGTTTCTTCTTTAAACAGTCCACCAGGTTACAGCATGTAAAGCGAAACATTTTTAACTCCCGTTCTTGCATCCTTTCATCACTTTTGGCAAAAAGCACATTTCGTTAGTTAGCACTCGGTACACTGGGTATGATGTTCAGTCTATGATAGTATTACATGTTCTTGACAGTTACCAGAGAATTTTCTAGTGGGTTAAACTGTACCCATATGGGACAGGGTCCACCCTCTCAAATGTGTGTGAACCTAAACTGCATATTTACTAAAAGCCTAATGTCTTAATTCAGGAAATCAACTGAGGTTCACCCTCGTCCAAAAAATGATCAAGCAGCAGCAAATCAGATCAGGATCAGATAGTTTGCTACTAATTACTATCCAGGACGCACCTCTGCATACTCCTGTAGACTAAAAGTAATAAAACACCTTAAGCTTTTACTTACCAGCAGTTATACGCTTGCTTCAGTTTTTTTTATCAAAAAAAAACTTTTTCTAAACTCTCTTGAGCAAGTCACATGTGAAAAAGAAATCAGTGCGGATACGATAAAAAAATCTCTAAGACGGAAACAAACCTGAAAAGCACAAAGCACAAATTAAAAGCAGTTGAAGTTAAAAAAAAAAAACTGAAAATAAATACACATGGTGTTGATTTTGAAAAAATGCCAAAAAGTGTCCCTTTTTTCCAAAAAGTGGCCTTTTTCTACCTAATAGTGGCACGGTGTCACCAAGAGTGAAAAAGTGTCAAAAAAGCACTAAAAGTGTCCCTTTGGCAACCTTGGACTGAGAGAAACGAGTCAAGAGACAAGTCACTTTAGTCACGAGTCACTTTAGTCAGGCCTCAGATTTCAAATGATACTACAGAATGGGAGGAAAACGTAGCTGCACATGTGACAGGCAACTGAAATCCTAAATATAAAAAAGTAAAAATAAAAAAAATATTTTGAATTATAGCCTATATTATATTCAAAACTACATAATTAAGAAAATAAAATTTGAACATAAAATAAATTTGGTAAGAGAGGTGAAAAAGTATGAAATCTATATATTTAAAATCAGCATTAAGATGCGATTCTTTTGATGCAGCTATTGATATCAAATTCAATTTTTTAGAGTTTTGGTTACTATTGAGCCGGATCGCTCCTTACTACAGTTCGTTACCACGAACTGTTTGAAACTGATTTTAGACTTTTTGCCACAATTAAGACAAATTACTCAAACAATAAGGCTGATGAATATGAATGACAAGTATTTTTAAATAACTTAAGACTCTAGCCTAAAGAGCAAAATTTGAGGTGGGGGTAGCCCTCTCAGCGTATACGAAATAATTTTTGTTCATTTAATGTTGCTCATTATTTTCAGATAAAATAATTTGTTATTTTTTATTTAATTGTTCAAAAGGCTGGGTATCAAGCGCTACATATTTCTTGCAGTATTACTTGCTAAATTATTTGTCTTGCTCGATTTGCTCGATTACTTGCTCGATTATTTTTCTAGTATCTACGCACGGTAATTTGCCTTCTTAGTCTTTTGAATAGTTTAGTTCATCAGCCTTAAAGGGACTGTTATTACTAAGACAGAATGGATATCCTTTAAAATTTTTCTAAAAAGATGTTTTAATATATTTTTATTTTGTTTTGCCGTCTAGTTATAATTACTTTCTGGAATATGAAGCCCGCAGCTCACAACCTTAAATATCACAGCAAATATCCCAAACTAGTAATAATCCCTACATAATAATACCCTGAAATTAGACTGTTGTGGCGTTTACAGTGCCCCCACCCCCCCTCATAAATGATGGGTACTTTTAGTCACAACCATGTGTATATCGTATTATGGTTTGTTTAGAATCCCTTCACTCTGACGTGTGGTGTGAAGCGTAGCAACTTTTCTCTCATAGGTTCGACACATTTGCTGATATGAGAAGTGTCTCGACAACAAGAATGTCAGCCATGTGAGGACATTCTGTAAGTTGTCCTTTCATCAGGCTTGAGATCTACCCCTTGGGCGTGACCAACCATGAGATTAGGGAGAAATTGTAAATAGCTCTACGAAGGGCTATCGATGGCATCCGAAGGAGATGCCTAAACTGTCTGAGTGTTTGGTAGATAATGGAACCTGGCGATTAAGGGCAAGGAGCCCTTCATTGCCCAAAAACCTTCCCATCTGAACCCCTCGATGCGACGGAACTGTTTTGTATGGAAGGAGTGTATCTTTAGGGGAGGTGAACTTGAGGGGAGAGGTCTCAGCCAAACAGAGCAGGACAGAGCCTAAAGATGAATTGTACATATGTATCTTCATGCACCTAGAAATTTGGGTCAACTTCATATGGCATTCAGCTTTTATACGATAGACTTAGCTGTCATGGTTTGGCTGCCCAGGTCTGCGTCCACGGAGCTATAATTCAAAATCACAGAGTAAAGGTAGAAGAAGTTAGTGACAATTTCAACGTGGGCCCCACAAACCCTAAATTAAATCCGGGGGCCTAAATAGGGCTGGCGGTTCGACCACGATTATTTTTGCCAATTTACTTTAAGCCCGGATTTTGCAGCTTCGTCCTGCAGGACATTAAGAGCACTTGTAGGATGTTGCATGGATTCGGCCACATGCGCAAGGTCGTCTGCAAGATCAATGTTGATCAGGACTCAATTTTTAAATTGGAGGCCAGAGGGCAATAGCTTTTCAAGGAGTTCACACCCTGATTGATGCTGACAGTCTGCATGCATAACCTTAGCCCTCTCTTTTCTAGAAATCAAAAGAATTACCCTAATGATACAGGTTGTGGGACTATACTTTTCTAATGAGATTAGAATAGCTAGGCATATTTCTTGAAATAACTACTTCTAGGTTATGGTGTGCCACAGTGTAATTTTCAATAAAATCGTAGGCTACATCTTTTTTGACGAGGATAGTACCCTTTCTTCAGTTGGTATATATTTATCGGTCTTCATAGAGTTAAAAAAATCTAGGCTACTCTACTAAGGGGGATGGAGGTATTAGGCCTTAGTTTTCTCCACCTGAACCTGTACTTTTACCTGTATGTAAACTAAGAGTGAACTTAAATTCTTATTATTATTATCACTTTTTTCACCAGGGAACTTCGTATATAAGATGTTGTAGAAGCTAGTAACTAGCCCCCCCCCCCCTACCAGTCGTTTCCCTAAGCATATCCAATATAATCCTCGAGGTGGTCATTTTGTTCAAAATAGTTGAAAGGTCCAGAGCTTATGTCTCAGGTGATTCCTATCCTCCCCTCCCCCCGCATTCCTCATGGATAGGGATGTAATTTATGCATTTGTTATATATAAGATTTTAATGGATGGAATGGTCGTATCAACTCCATAAGAGCTCACTCAATTGGAAATTCAAAGCTTTAGTGCCTATTTAATGGTAAAACTGGCTTGCATGCAACTTCTCTCCTTCCACTTCCATATTTCCCCAAATACATAAAATTGAAGTTTGGAATTAAGTATTTTCTTCAAAACAGTTCTGAGATCATATAGCTGTTCCACCTTGGTAGAGGCAGTTTCCCAGAGCCTGGGGGTAAGGGCTGTAACTTATACATCGGGGGATATATATGGTTTTGATCAAAGAGGTGGTCCTGTAATTCTTCCAATTCTTCCATTGTTTATATGTATAATATATTATTGAGAATGGTGGCAATTTTTAACCTTTACCTTCCAAAAAGACGGAAAGCATTTAAGTGAGCCTTTGGAGAATGTTGAGGAGAGTGTTGAATTATGTGCATACGGGTTCTCAGAAAGGCAAAACTCAGGAATGACTGAGTTTATCAATTTGGAATTTTCAGGAAATGATAAGGGAGATGAACAATTGACCAAAAAGACAAGATTTGCACCCTGCTGAGGCTACTACAACTATCACCATTGCTATAAGTACTACCACAACTATTAGTGTAATCACTATTCAACTAAACCTACTGCTCCTAATGCGAGTGCTACCATGTATGAGGGTATAATCCATGGACAGGCAGTCATGTCATCAATAAGTATAAGTTGTCATTTACCAAACAATAAAAACAGTAAAGACAAATAATTCAGAGGCAACAACCCAACACAAGGGCTCATCAGGAGAATACACACTTGCCTATAGGGTTTCGGCACTTTAAATTCTCTACCCAGTCAAGTGGTGGGCCTACCATAGACTACCTATGGTATCCCCGTGTTAGGTATCAGCCCCAAAATATATGCCTATAAAAAAAAGAAAAAAAAAACAAGCAAAAACAACCAAGTAACACCAAAACAAATATGTTGTTAATATATTCCTCTGCTTAGCAGCAATAGGTAAACTAAATCTGATAAATTTTACTAAATCACAAAAATTAACTCTTTGCAAAAAACCAGAATGTAAGGCTTTTTAATTGTTGTAATCTTTTATTAAAAAATATAAATACTTTTGCAATTACCAGCCGCCTGGCCATGGCATTCGAAACATGACAAGCTTCTGTGTACGGATTTTCATTGTTGCTTGTCTTCTAACCGCAGATAATTTACTGTTTTTTCATATTAAGTCCTTTCAAAATATTTGAGTATTAAATCAAGACTGATTTCTAACAGCGATATCTACTAAGCTTCAAACTTTAGAATTTCTTTTTTAAGGTTTCTTAAAGTGATAATTTTTGGAAGTTTCAGTTTTAAGGCTGCACCTTTAAAGTTATAGTTATGATTTTTTTTTTTTGGCTTTTCCAAAACTTTTAGTATTAAAAGTTTAGTTCTAAAAGTTTTAAATTATTAGTTTTAAAGTTTAGGCCTCAGTTTTCTTTTTAAATTAAAAATTTTGAACTTAATATTTTTAGATTGAATATAAAAGTTATAGTTTTTTAGTTTGAGTTTAAAAAGTTTTATTTTTGAATTAATAGTTTTTGAAAGTTTTCGGTTTTAAGGTTGTACGTTTAAAGTTTTAGTTACAATGTTTATATTTTTCTCTGGCTTTAAAATTTTTGTTATAAACGTTTATTTTGAAGTACTGAATTAGCAGTTCTGATTTTAAGGTTTTACAAAGTTTTTTTGTGAATTATACTTTTAGATTTGAAGTTTTAATTTTAAGTTTCAATGTCAAATTTAGTTTTAGAAATTTTAGTTTTAAACTGTCAGTAATCAAATTTTAAAGTTTTTGTTTAAAGTTCCCGTTTTGAAGTTTAGTTTTGAATTTTTAAGTTCTAAATTATCAGTTTTCAAGTCTAGGTTTCATTTTCTCTCAATTGAAAAACTTGAAAACTTGAAAAAATTGAAAGTTTTTTTTATTTATAAAGATTTATGGTTAAAGTTTTAAATTTTTAGTTTAAAGGTTTTGTTTTGAAAGCTTTAGTTTTAAAGTTTTAGACGCAAAGTTTTTGGTTTCAAATTATCAGATTTAGAATATACATCTTAATCCTTTTATTTTAAAAGGTTTAGTCTTAAAAGGTTTTATTTTAAAGTTTATAGTTTCAAACATTTTAGTTTTAAAATTTAGACCTTAGAGTCATCTTTCAATTTTAAAGGTTTTGCTTTAAAAGGTTTTTTGATAAAGTTTTAAGTTAAAGTTTCAAAATTAAACTATTAGTTTTAAAAGATTTAAATTCTAAATTAAAAGTTTAAAAAAAATTTGGTTTTAAGGTTTTGTTTTATTGTTTTAGCTTTAATATTTTACTCTTCTAATGCATAATTAACAGTTTTGTTATTTTATTTTGAAGTTTTGGTTTTAAAGTTTAGTTACAAAATTTTAATCAGAAAGTTTTCGTCAGACAGTTTTCGGATAGAAATTGTCAGTTTTAAAGTTTAGGTCTTTATTTTTTTTCGCAAGCTTAAGCTTTGAACGTTTTTCCAAAAGTTTCAATATTAAAAGTTTTGCTTTAAAAGTTTAAAATTATCAGTTTTAAAGTTTGGGCCTCAAAGTTCTTTTTTTTAATTTACAAAAATGTAATTTGATTTTTTTAGATTCAGTATGATTTTTAATTTTAAAGTTTGAATTTTAAAAGTTACATTTTTAAAGTAATAGTTTTTAGAAGTTTTTGGTTTAAGATTTTACCTTTAAAGTTTTATTTTTAATGTTTTACTTTTTTGACTTTAGAATTGCTGTTAAAAACTTTCAAAGTTTTTGTTTTGCAGTTACAGTTTTAAGGTTTCACCCGTAGTTTTGTTTTTGCTTTAAATTGTCAGTTTAAAATTTTTAATAATAAAGTTTAAATTTTATGTTTATTTTGAAGTTTAATTTTAAAGTTTCAGGTTTAATGTTTTAGTTGTCTAGTTTTACACTTTTAGCTTTAAACTTTTATTTTTGAAGTTTTAGTTTGAAGTTCTAGTTTTAGAGTCTTAGTTTTAATATTTTAGTCCAACAATTTTATTTTTAAAGGTTTTAGCTTTAACAGCGTTTAGTTCTAACGTTTTAATCAGAGTCTTTAGTAAAGATTCCCAGAAAATAAAAAAAAATCTTATAAAACGTAAAATACTTAATGTAGGTTAATTTTAAGGCTTAAATCTTTGAGGCTAGGTTAGTTTACGCTAGGTTGACATGGCATGGCGTGCCAACCTAACGTAAACTAACCTAATTTAAAGGTTTAAACATTAAAAATAATCTAAAGAAATATTTATGTTTTATAAGACTTATTTTTGATTTTAGTCAGTTTTGATTAGTTGATAAAAATCATGCTTTAAATCTATTGATTTGTGTTTTTCTTTGCAAGCCACACCCTCGTTATACATCAAGTCAATTATGTTGCTACCTTACCCAAGCAACAAATTCCAGGGGAAGGATAAATGTTGTTATAAAAAGGTAAATTTAAGCCATATTAAGAGATACTTTTGAGAGATTTTAATGAAAATGCCTCGTTTCCATGGCTCTATTAGACGCATATACATGCTAGTTTTAGTTTTAAAATTTAGATCTTAAAGTTCTTTTACTTTTGTAGTTTTAGTTCTAAAACTATTTCTAAGGTTTCACTTTTAAATTTAAATTTATAGTTTTAGTTTTAAAAGTTTTTAGTTTTAAAGTAATGGTTTTAAAAATTTTTGGTTTTAAGCTTTACATTTTACAGTCTTAGCTTAAAGGTTTTACTTTTCTAGTTCTTAATTATTAGTTTTAAACTTTTATTTCGAAGTTTTAGTTTTCAAATTTAGCCATACAATTTTAGTTTTAAAATTCTAATTTTAAAGATTTTAGTTTTAAAAGTATTGGTTTTTAGGTTTTACTCACAAAGTTTTTGGATTTGAATTATCAGTTTACAAGTTTAGGTTTTAGTTTTTTTTTAGCTTTGAGATCCAAATGTTTCAGTATTTAAAGTTTAGTTTTAAAGGTTCTAAATTGTCAGTCGTAAAGTTTAGACATTAGTTCTTTTTTAATTTAAAAATTTTGAATTTAATATGGAAATTAAAATTTTTATGTTTGGGTTTCAAAAATTTTACTTTTAAAGTGATAATTTTTAAAAGTTTCAGTTTTAAGGAATCACCTTTAAATTTTTAGTTTTAGTGGTTTTTTTTTCAGGCTTTAAAACTTTTGTTATACCCTCATTTCTTAGTTTTGGTTTTGAAATTTCGGTTTTAAGGTTTTACAGTCTTATTTTTTGCACAAAATTTTGAGCTTCAAAGTTTCAATTTTAAGTTTCAATTTTAAATTTACTTTACGAAGTTTTAGTTTTAAATTTTGGGTTTTGAGGTTTTAATGTTTTAATTTTAGTTTTCGTTTTATAATTTACCTTTGAAATTTTAAGTTTTTAATTATCAGTTTTAAAGTTTATGTTTCTCTTTCTTTTAATTTAAAAGACAGTTTGAAAAAGTTTTTTTATTTATAAAGTCTTCCGCTTAAAGTTTAAAAGTCTTTAATTTCAAGCCTGTTTTAAAAGTCTTCGTTTTAAAGTTTTAAACATAAAGTTTTTAGTTTCGAATTATTAGATTTAAAGTTTAGATCTAAATTCTTTTATTTTAAAAGTTTTAGTCCTAAATATTTTAGTTTTAAAGTTTAGATCTTAAATTTTATTGCAATTTTTAAATTTTAGCTTAAAATTTTTTTCTAAGGTTTTACTTTAAAGAAGTTTTTAATTTTAATGAAATAGTTTTGATTTAAGATTTTCCTTTTAAAGTTAGCTTTAATATTTTACTATTCTAGTTCTGAAGTATTTGCCTTAAACTTTAATTTTGAAGCTTTAGTTTTAAAGTTAAGTTGTCATATTTTGGATTCAAAGTTTTAGTTACAAAGATTTTAGTTTTAGAAGCATCGGTTTTAAGGTCTTAGTCACAAAGTTTATGGATTCTAATTATAAGTTCTAAAGTTTAAATCTTAACTTTTTTATTTTACAAGCTTTAGTTTTGAAAGTTTTCCATAAGTTTTAATTTAAAGGTTTAGTTTAAAAGTTTAAAATTATCAGTTTTAAGTTATAGGCCTTACAGTTCTTTTCTAATGTAAGAATTTTTAATTTAAATTATGTAGATTTAACAAGTTACAGTTTTAAAGTTTGAGTTTCAAATGTTATTTTTGAAGATTGCTTTTAAAAATTTTCAGTTATAAGATTTTACCTGTAAATTTTTACTTCTAATAAATTTGTTTTGGCTTCACATTTTTTGTTAAAAACTTTTATTCTGAAGTTTTTGTTTTTCAGTTCTAGTTTTATGGTTTTACTGTAGTTTTTTGGCTTTAAATTTTCAATTTAAAATTTGTAATATTAAAGTTTTAATTTTAAAGTTAGTTTTAGAAATTTTAGTTTTAAATTGTCAGTTTTAAGGTTTGAGTATTAAAGTTCTTTTTTAATTTGAAAGTATTAGTTTTGAAAGTTTTTTTTTAGTTTTTAATTCTTACTCTTAAAGTTTTAATTGAAGCTTCAGTTTTTAAATTTTAGTTAAAAAGTGTTTAGAATAGGGTAATAGTCTTAAAAAGTCTTTTTTTTCAGGATCTTATGATATTAGTTTTAAAGCTTTAATGTCAATGGTTTTGTTTTCTAGCTTTTCTAGTTTTTTCCTCCTGTTATTCAAGGGTTAAACAATCAAAAAAACTATTACATAATGCGTACGTTTGCATCTTGACTATTGGCCCCTGAATTATAACAAGTCCTATTGCGTAATATCTAAAGAAATCATTTACCTAAGAAAACAATCCCATTGTATGCAATAAACAGGTTCACTATAGCATTATGCAAGACCCGAGTATGTGTAATAACGTCCTGAGGGATTAGCAGCCTTAATGGTATACCCCTATGGGCCTTGTTAAAACGTAAAAGCCTACACTACTTCTTTGAAATAGTCAATCAATTTAAAAGTTAAAAGAACCCTTTGTTAAGTTTTTCCTGTTGCGATTGGAGTATTGCCTCATGATGGTGTACTTGTTCCTTAGAATATATAGTCCATACAATATAAATGGATAGTTATCTTTTTTCTTGATTTAGCCAACTCGGTAACTTTAATTCTAAAATATCAAGTTTAGTGATAATTTGTGGCACATCAAACATAACAGAGAAGGGAAGGTTGGCCATTGTTAAGGTAGAGGGGAAGATCACTTACAGATATTTTAATCCATAAATTCCCTAATTCTCCTTACAGCTTCAAGTGAATTTGAAAAGCAGTACGAGGTAGGTAGAAATTAACTTTTCATTTCCTCCGATTTCCAATAAGCCTAAATAAGGGTGCTACCTCTTTTCTTCTTCCATAGGCTTTTGTCCAAAATTTATTTTAAGAATTAGTTTGACTAGCCTGGTTTGCTATCTTTTACAACACTTATAATCCCAGCTTTGTATCGTATTGTATCAGATTAACGACGTTTCTTGACTACTAAGGTCCCTGCGTCGGTCCTGCAGTGCATTGCTGCAGCATGATTCGATTTCTGGGTCCCGTATTACCAAGCTAAGGTCAAATCATTGCGCCACCACAGGACATTATATTATATAATCCCAGCTTATAATTCTAAGCAAAAACTTAAAAAACGGAGCTGGTACCCCACATCGTAGCTGGGTTAGACCTAGGTGTTATTTAAAAACGATCTGAAATTAAATGAAAAAAATTCTCTTAAATGAAAATAAGGAACTGCATTAAAACTTAAAACGAGAAGAATTTATTCCGTAAATGAGAGGGGAGGCTCCTTACTCTTTGCTCTTTAAGCTAAAAATTGACTTATTATCAAATTTTTTCAACAATCTCCCAAAAAAACCTCTTATTAAGACTTTTCACCTTTATATTAAACGAAAACATACAAAATACAAAGTAAATACATTTATGTGAGTCAAATGTGTACTTTCATTCAAGTACTAACACTGACTCAAGGAAATGAGCCATCTCTATTAAAAACTCCCAAAAATACCTCTAAATATGACTTTTTATTGTGTCTTGTAATGAAATTATAGAAAACGCGGATAAAATACAATCCTACGATTTAAATTTATGCTTTTTAATCAGAGAAGTCTAATCTTAAAAATGAACTCTCTATAAAAAGCTTTCAAAATTGCTCTTAATATGACTTTTCACCGTGAGTAACCAAAACTCTAAAAAATGGAGTTTTGATACCAATAGCTACATCAAAAGAATCACATTTTAATGCTAATTTTAAATATATAAGTTTTATCCAGTTTAGTCTTACCCACCAAAAGTTACAAGCCTGAGAAAATTTGCCTTATTTTAGAAAATAGGAGGAAACACCCCCTAAAAGTCATACGATCTTAACGAAAATGACACCATCAGATTCAATGTATCAGAGAACCCTACTGTAGAAGTTTCAAGCTCCTATCTACAAAAATGTGGAATTTTGTATTTTTTTGCCAGAAGGCAGATCACGGATGCGTGTTTATTTTTATTTTTTTTGTTTTTTTTTCCCAGGGGTGATTGTATCGACCCAATTGTCCTAGAATGTTGCAAGAGGGCTCATTTTAACGGAAATAAAAAGTTCTAGTGCCCTTTTTAAGTGACCAAAAAATTGGAGGGCACCTAGGCCCCCTCCCACGCTAATTATTTTACTAAAGTAAACGGATCAAAATTCTGAGATTTTCAGGGGGATTTTTTGGTTGGGGGAGGGGTGACAAGTGGGGATATGTTGGGGGAACTTTCCATCGAGGAATTTTTCATGGGGGAAGAAAATTTCCATGAAGGGAGCGTAGGATTTTCTAGCATTATTAAAAAAAAAAAAAACAATGAAAAATGAATATGTAAAGTTTTTTCAACTGGAAGTAAGGAGCAGCATTAAAGCTTAAAACGAACAGAAATTATTACGCATATGAGGGGCTCACCTCCTCCTAATACCCCGCTCTTTATGCTAAATTATTTTTAGTGATTTCAACTATTTATCCTATGGCTTTTGTGATTCAGGGGTCATTCTTAATGAATTGGGAAAAAATTTAATCTTTAGTGTAAAGAGCGAGGTACTGACGAGGGGGTGAACCCCTCATATATGTAATAAAAACATAAGATTACAAAAGTGCGTTATGTAAGCTAATTTATAAGTTACGTTCATCTTTTACTAATAAAAACATTCGTAAAAATTAAAAGTTGTAGCTGCCTTTTTAAGTAACCAAAAAATCGCAGGGCAACTAGGCTTCCTCCACCGTTCCCTTTTTTCTCAAAATCATCCGACCAAAACTATGAGAAAGCCATTTAGCCAAAAAAAACAAAAAAACTTGCAAATTTCGTGTTAATTATTCCTCTGCGGAGAGCCAAAATCAAAACATGCATTGATTCAAAAACGTTCAGAAATTAAATAAAAAAACAAGTTTTTTAGCTGAAAGTAAGGAGCGACATTAAAACTTAAAACGAACAGAAATTACTTCGTATATGAAAGGGGCTGCTTCCTCATCAACGCCCCGCTCTTTACGCTATAGTTTTTTACTGTTTTAAAAAGCAGAGTTGAGAGAAAGAGTCAAACTTTAGCGTAAAGAGCGGGGCGTTGATGAGGAAGCAGCCCCTTTCATATACGAAGTAATTTCTGTTCGTTTTAAGTTTTAATGTCACTCCTTACTTTCAGCTAAAAAAAACTTGTTTTTTTGTTTAATATGAAAAAAATACGATTCTATGATTCAAATGTGTCTTTCAATCAAAGAGTTTTAGTCGGCTTAAAGAAATGAGCCTTCTGCATGAAAGGGTCACATAAATACTGCGGATGAAAGGCACATAACCAGGTTATGTGTTTTTCAATCAAAGAGTTTTAGTCGGCTCAAATAAATGGGCCTTCTGCATGAAAGGGTCACGTAAATACTGCGGATGAAAGGCACCTAACCAGGTTATGCACAATCAGAGGCAACGTTTCATGTTTCAAACCTTCGTGGTAATGAACTGTAAGCAAAGAGCGGCTCGGCACAGTAGTTGAAACTCTAAACAGATTTTCTTCCTTGTTAATGTGTCTACTGGGGATTGCCTCCCCGTAGTAGCATAATATTTGTAGGCATGAATATATAATGTGTCAGAAGTAATAAACTTGAGAATGTCTGTTCAGGATTTCGACCCTTGTTGATAGAAGAGCATCACCAAAGGCTGGAAACCCTACTGTGACCAAAACGGGCCTGGATTGCACAATGCCTCCATTCAACAGAAGCCCCCATGGATTCTTGCTCCCCGGCTCTAAGCACTTCGTTGTAGACCTGAGAAAATTTGTTTGTCCCCGTTCCGCACTGGTTTCTGGGATCATTGCTTTTCCTGAGACCAAAACAATTTAAATTATGTAAAGAATATGAAAAGTACAACTGGGAATGTTAAGACGTTAAAAATTACTATCGCATCGAAATTTTGACTTACGAATTCAGACGCTTCAAACTAGACTTATTAGGATTTTCAGATATTCATATCCCAGAAGTAGGAAGCATGAAATTAGGTGACATAGAATTTACTTATCAAACAGTTCGTGGTAACGAACTGTAGTAAGGAGCGACCCGGCTCAATAGTAACCAAAACTCTAAAAAATGGAATTTTGATACCAATAGCTATATAAAAAGAATCGCATTTTAATGCTGGTTTTAAATATATAAGTTTCATCAAGTTTAGTCTTACTCATCAAAAGTTACGAGCCTGAGAATATTTGCGTTATTTTAGAAAATAGGGGGAAACACCCCCTAAAAGTCATAGAATCTTAACGAAAATCACACCATCAGATTCAGCGTATCAGAGAACCCTATTGTAGAAGTTTCGAGCTCCTATCTACAAAAATGTGGAATTTTGCATTTTTTGCCAGAAGGCAGATCACGGATGCGTGTTTATTTGTTTTTTTGTTTTTTTTTTTTGTTTTTTTTTTCCCAGGGGTGATCGTATCGACCCAGTTGTCCTAGAATGTTGCAAGAGGGCTCATTCTAACGGAAATGAAAAGTTCTAGTGCCCTTTTTAAGTGACCAAAAAAATTGGAGGGCACCTAGGCCCCCTCCCACGCTAATTATTTTCCCAAAGTCAACGGATCAAAATTCTGAGATAGCCATCTTATTCAGCGTAGTCGAAAAACCTTATAAGTATGTCTTTGGGGACGACTTACTCCCCCACAGTCCCCGTGGGAGGGGCAACAAGTTACAAACTTTGCCCTGTGCTTACATATAGTATTGGTTATTGGGAAGTATACAGGCGTTTTCAGGAGGATTTTTTTGGTTGGGGGGAGGGGTTGAGAAGAGGGGGATATGCTTGGGGAAGTTTCCATCGAGAATTTGTCATGGGAGAAGAAAACTTCCATGAAGGGAGATCAGGATTTACTAGCATTATTTAAAAAAAAATTAAAAAATAAATGTGAAAAAGCTTTTTCAGCTGGAAGTAAGGAACAGCAATAAAACTTAAAACAAACAGAAATTATTACCCATATAAGGGGCTCACCTCCTTATGATACCTAGCTCTTTACACTAAAGTATTTTTAGTAATTTCAACTATTTATTCTACGGCTTCTGTGATTCAGGGGTCATTCTTAATGAATTGGGATAAAATTTAAGCTTTAGTGTAAAGAGCGAGGTACTGACGAGGGGGCGAATCCCCTCATATATGTAATAAAAACATGAGAATACAAAAGTTCTTTACGTAAGCTAATTTATAAGTTACGTAAATCTTTTACCAATAAAAAGATTCGTAAAAAATTAAAAGTTCTAGTTGCCTTTTTAATTAACCAAAAAATCGGAGGGCAACTAGGCTTCGCCCCCGCTCTTTTTTTCTCAAAATCATTTGATCAAAATTATGAGAAAGCCATTTATCCCCCCCCCCCCCAAAAAAAAATATGCAAATTTCGTTTTGATTATTCCTCTGCGGAGAGCCAAAATCAAAACATGCATTGATTCAAAAACGTTCAGAAATTAAATAAAAAAAACGAGTTTTTTTAACTGAAAGTAAGGAGCGACATTAAAACTTAAAACGCACAGAAATTACTTCGTATATGAAAGAGGCTGCTTCCTCATCAACGCCCCGCTCTTTACGCTAAAGTTTTTTACTGTTTTAAAAAGAAGAATTGAGAGAAAGAGTCAAACTTTAGCGTAAAGAGCGGGGCGTTGATGAGGAAGCAGCCTCTTTCATATGCGAAGTAATTTCTGTGCGTTTTAAGTTTTAATGTCGCTCCTTACTTTCAGTTAAAAAAACTCATTTTTTTTATTTAATTCATGCAGGAAGGATAAGGTACACATATAGGGAAAAGGGATCATGATGAATGAGGAAGCTGCTAAGTCCTGTTTAGGCTGGGAAGGTATTAATAATAGAACACTAATCACTAGCTTCATGACTAAAAAGTGCAGAGTATCAGTTATAGTAGTATATACCCCTGTAAATCCGACTAACGGAGATAGTAGGGACTCATGTGAATTTTACTTACAGTTACAGGAACAAAAAGACAGGGTCCAAGGTAGAAAAATGGTATTTTTATTAGGAGATTTTAAATGTTTTATTATTCATTGGTACAAAAAAATATTGTACCAATATTTGGTTTCTCACTGTATGTTAATAAAGTGAGAGGGAATAGTCAATCTGGACTTGCCTTAGTTAAATATAGTAACGGGACCACAAGTAATGATAAGGAAAGAGTTAAAGAGAGATGGACAGAACATTTTGAGAATGTCCTAAACCGGGATAAAGTTAAGTAAAGATATAGAGGAAAATGAACAAGTTTCTGACACCTTGGATGTGAAAGAAGATTTATTTCGTGAAGAATAATTAGTGACCCTACTGAAAGGATTAAAGAATTACAAGGCACCAGGTGCTGATAGTGTGGTAAATGAGTTTCTTAAATATGGTGGCTATGAGGCAAGAAGTATGCTACAGAAGATTATAAATATGACGTCGGGTAAAAAGATCGATCAGGTGGACAGCTTCCCTTACCTTGGTAGTATCATTAATAAAGACTGTGGGAGCATTGAAGATGTTAATAACAGAATAACCAAGGCTCAGTGAGTTTTTTCACAGTTGAAAAAAGTTGGGAAGAAATCAGGATTGGAGTATTGGAAGCTACAGTTATAGCAGTGGTTAAATTCGGTTCTGAAGTATATGCGCTTCGAAAAACGGTCGAAGATCTGCTAGACGTTTTCCAGAGAAATTGCTTACGGATTAAGGGTTGGTGCTGTTTGTGTTTTTGGCTAAAACAGAAACGGTAAAAAACTGCAATTAAAACGGAACGGAAACAAATTCTAATAGAAACGTAGAAAGAAAAACGGGATTCTGTTTCTTTTTTTTCTTTTTTTACCGAAAAGAAGAAACAGTCTGTTTTTTTTTTCTTTTTAACGGTCGCTATAAAAGATATTTCCATTTTTGTCATTTTTTTTTTATTTATGAGAGTAAAATGCTCATTTATAAACATTGATTAATAAAAAAGATTAAATATAAATAAAAACCAAACATTCCCCCAAAAAAGACCGAACATAACCCAGTGTGCCCCCCACTGGCGGCAATATTTTTTAGTTTTTACCATCATTTTCACTTGATTTGGGAAAATTTAATCCAACTTTGCCCTATCTCCCACCCTCTAACGTGCAAATATATGGTCAAAATTTGTTTCTAAAGTATTATATTTTCATCATACTTAGGTATATTTTATTAAGATTAACCCAATTTCACTTCATAAGTGAGGTGAGTATAAGAGACAATTACCTATATAGCACAAATTGAATATATCCCATGTGCTTTGTCAGCATTAATTAAATTCTACAGGAACATGGGTTGAAACTAGAGTGACGCATGACAAAATGCTTTGAAAACATATAATTTGGGCTATAAAAATATATGCCTGTCCATATTATTGTCTTACGAATAAAGTTAACATACCTTTCGATGCCTTTTTTTACGCTCTTTGCGAATATAATAATCGCTTCTATCACAAATTCAAATTAAAGCACTTTTTTGATCTAACCAAACCTAACTTGACCTAACCTAAAATAATATTATAATAAATAATTTTGGCGCTGAGAAAATTTAGTATTATTTTGTCGAAAGCGACCGAGAAAATGGCACTGAGAAAACATAGTATTATTTTGTCGGTAAACGATAGATAGCTCATACTTTAATCGAAAATTCGTCAATTTTAAAAGCTCAAAAAGTGTTTGAATATGAATTTTGTGATAGAAGCGATTATTTTATTAGTAAAGCGCGTCGCTCGCACTGGTACCAACAAGCTTTTCAAAAAGAAAATATTTTTCCACTCCACTTTGGTTCACGCGCAATTTGCCGTATCTTTAAATTTTCCGACATGAAAAATCACTTTCAATGCCATCTATTATTTATAAAAGGTAATATTAAATTTACTTAGGAAATGCTGATTATCTGCTTTGCGCAGAACTTCCACTGTTGTCAACACTTCCTCTCCTCCCCCCTTTAAAACCCGCTAAAACGCAAATGACGCTTGCTGTTTAAATGGGAATTCGTCCCACAGAGTACTTTCTCCACGTCCTGTGGTGGCGCATTGGATTTGACCTTAGCTTGGTAATACGGGACCCAGAGATCGAATCACGCTGCAGGAATGCACTGCAGGGCCGACGCAGGGACCTTAGTAGTCAATAAGCGTCGTTAATTCTTAAATAAATAATACTTTCTCCATTTTGTTTTTCGGAGTAATCTTTTCTCATAGCACGAAAAGGGAATGAAAAAAGGAAAAAGAATTTATACGTTTGAACTTTTTTTTCTTTTGAGAGAACTGTATTAATGGACATCAATATTGATCTACATTGACAGTTTTTTTATCCAGTTTTTCCATAAAATTGACCCATCTGGATTATTACAGTGCGTTGACAAACAGGAACTTTTCTTTTCTCTGAAAATACTGAACAGAGTGCCATGAACACAGGTTGCAGGACCAGACTAATCAGCAGCTTTCCAAAATGGCTCTTATTTATGATTAATGGGATTTTTCCAATATTCTAATCTTGGTTCGCGGATTTTTCTTCCTATTCTTCCAAAGTTGTTTTCAACTCTGAAGAAACACCCCGGGCCTTGGTTATTCTACTTTTAACATCTGCACTACACCCGCCATCTTTTATAATAATAGTACCAATGTAAGTGAAGCTGTCCACTTGATCGATCTATTCGTTACCCAACGTCACCTTTTCATATTCACTTATTCCTAGACTTAGCGACTTAGTGTTCTTAAAATTAATTTCCAAACATATTCTAGCACCCTGAACTCGCCAAACCTCAGAAAGTTCATTTATTTTGCTCACACTTTCATCTAGGATGCTTAAATCATCACCATAATCTAAGCTCACGAAAGTTCTAGTTCTCCATTTGATTCCGTGTTCTCCCATTATCTTCCCACAACCCTGCTTAATGCCTGATCTAATAAGAAACCCGCATTTGCCTCCTACATACATACATGGTTACGTACCTTGAATTTCTATTTAAGCAAAAAATAGGTAGTTCGTTCTCTTTTACGAGAACAATATTACATAAAACACTGAGAAAGTATACGCCATTAAAATATTATATTGCGGCTTTAATTTTGCTGAAAATATATACAAAACGGAATAGCAAATACACACAATATTTTGACTTTAGCGACTAATGTGACGTTGTTGGACTATCATAGGTAATTATTGCTTTCGACGTTTAAGACAATAACCATATCACAGCATACCCGAATCGCACTGTGCACATTCAAAAATGGTCAATTTTAAAGGGGTTAAGCACACATTCTTATTTTTTATAGACAAAATTAACAATAGCATAAAGATCCCACAACGTAGAGTTGAGGGGTCTTCCCCCGTCTCTTTTTGGGTTGAACAAGTATTTTTCAAGTTGTAAGATTTTTATTGTTTAGTGTTTATTGTTTCTTCTGTAAATAACGTGCGAGGTAAATTAAAACATTGTTGTGGCACTCTATTTTTAAAATCATATTTTTCAAAATAAACTATTTTTAATTATATTTTTCATCATATCTTAATCATTTTTAATATTACATAACATTTTTTAATCATATTTTTAATATTTTTAAAATCGGCAAAGAGTGCACCTGACTAGAGCTTTTTTAAGACATCATTGAAGGCATTTGTATTTACTACGAATTCGGCACACAGCGGCACCAATTGGTAAGAGGTGAGTGGGGTTTCAGAGAGATCCCCCCTCGATATCGAAATAAAAATTTTTGGGGGAGATTTTTACAAAAAAAAATATTCTTGGTATTTGGAGGGGATGTTGTTGTTAGAAATCTTTGGTAATAACTGATATTAAATAAAAACAAACAAAAAACATGAAAATCCCGAAATACTTATTCACAAGAAATCCCAAAGTAGGGGGGGGGGGTATGTATTGCTGAGTTTGCCTTAGCCAACTCAGGCCTAGCATAAAAAAGAAAAAGACTGGTACGCATAGAAAATACAAAAATACTACCGTTTTGTAACAATAAAATACATCCTTTCTCACTAGATATTAAAAAAAAACTTTACATCTTTCATCATTAATAAATAACTTAATTTGCAAAAAATATCTTAGCAGCATGACAATTTTAAGTTAGACGGTGGGGCGGGTGCAGGAAATACTATTCTAGTAATTACTAACGAAAACTCCGAACGTTTGAAATTCTGTTACTACATAAAGAAGAAGAATAAAAGGGGGAAAACAATTAAAAAGAAATAATCCCTAAGATTTTGAGCTTTGTGAATCCCCGACGGCTTCAAGGTTTTTTTCTTTTGACAGGAATTATGATAAGAACAATAAACCCATAGCAATTTTGTTGAACGAACGAAACAAAAGTCACACATATAATTATAACCTGATTCATACTTAACCTGAGGCCTCAATGTCGGGGGGGGGGGGTATTTCCCCTCTCTAAATTTGAATACCTATTTTTGTATTTTCCTTTAAAAATGCAAAAGCAACAAAATTACTACCCTACACATTGATTTTTTTTTGTATCGTCATTAAAAAAATTTATTACAGCAATTTTTTTTTCTTTTAATTTAAAACAACCACTAGGTTAGAATTTTCCGAAAATTTGATGATGGTGCAAAAAGGTGATGAAAAAAAAATGTGATGTTGCAAATCTTGAACTACAAGAAAAAAACCTATATGGAAATGTCTGGAGATTTAACTCGACAAATCTTGCTCTAGCTCAGATTATCATGAACTGAGGAATCTACTATTATAGCGGAAAAAGGTTACGGGGAATAACAGGTGAAATCTATTTCTTTTTTATTCCGTATACACACACCCTTATATAGCTGAAAATAAATTCTTCCGTGACTTTACAAACTAACTTCAGCCGCATTGGCTGAGAAATTTCAGCAATTGCTGAACAACTGAATCAATACCTGATTTCTCTAATATAATACGCCCCATTTCTCTTCTTTTAAATTTTCTCTTGTACGCCACAATTTCTCTCGTACGCCACAATTTTCTTTTAATCAATTTTCAATTTTCTCTCGTACGCCACAATTTTGTTTTTTTTAATTTTCAATTTTCTCTCGTACGCCACAATTTTCTTCTTTTTTTTCAATTTTCTCTCATACGCCACAATTTTTTTTTTCAATTTTCAGTTTTCTCTCGTAAGCCACAGTTTTCTTTTATTCAATTTCCCTCATACGCCACAATTTTTGTTTCCTAGCTTTGGGAGCCAATTTTCAACCATTTTAGAATTCATTACAATTTAGTATTCAACCATTAAAACGATACTTCTAGACTTAACCATAGGCAATTTTAAGATGCAAACAATAAAAAAAATTTAAGTAAGAGAAAAAGTAAAAGAATGAGAGAGAGACAGAATGGGAAGGACACGAGAAAAATTAACAACAACAACAACAAACTATAAGCAATTTAAATCCAAAAAACACGTGCCTCTAATTAAGGAAGGTACTATCATATTATCACACAACCTCACCAGAGTTCTTAGTTCTTTCAAGGGTATAAATGCCAGGAAAGTATTGCAAACAACACATCGGCAAGAGGAACATTGACTAGCAAAGAAACAGAGATAATAACAACAGCAACAGCAACTTATAAAATCAAAAAGCACTGTCATTTTTCTGCATTGGATGTTTCACTGTGACTTATATAGTCGATGGCTCTTTGGGCAGTAGTCCTGTAAACAGAAAACAGAAAGTCAGTAAATAGTAGGTATTAATACTAAAGAGGAATAGAAAAAAACTACTCAAAGAAAAAAAAGAAAAAAAAAATGGAAACAGAATAATAAATCTCAACAAAATATACATAAATTAATGTACATTGGCATTGCAATTAAATACCAGCTATTAAATATAGGGACAAGCCACATAAAGATCAAAAATCTAATTATGGTTGCAATAATCGCTGAAGCAGTGGCAAAATTTCGTCAAAAACCTGGGGAGGGGCAAAGTTGGAACAAATTTTCCCAAATTAAATGAAAATGACTGTAAAAACTAAAAATAAGCCATTTGGTATCATAACTGTACTATATAGTACTATAAGGGTACTTTATAGTACTATAAAGGAACTACAGAAAATTGATCCATTTATGTTGATACTTGAATTATGCAGGGTTATCTTAATTTTGACCAAATTTTTGAAGATTAAATTTCAGCTGGGGGGACTGGGGTCTGAAGGGGGTAGGGGGCAGCTAAGGTCTGGGAGGAGCAGTTGCATCCCCCCCCCCCCTAATCCATAGCAAATTACGCCCCTGCGCTGAAACCTAATAAAGAATTAAGTTAAGTCCATAGTAACCGAAAATTTGAATGCGCTTTAAAAAAAGCTGTCAAGTAGGAAACAGTAGTCATTTAGCTGATTCATGAATGGTAACTATGATTTCGATTAATCTTAATGGTGAAATTTTATTGCGAAAACAAATTTATTTGAATTCCAGAAGATGGCATGAAAACCCTCAAAATGGTGTCACATCGAATTGAAAATTGCAACATTGAAATCATTATTGTCGAAAACCTAATACAGGAAAGTTACAGACCCCCAACTTGAATAATAAGGAAAATCACTTTTTTCATAGGGAGCACTGACGTGTCCTCTCTTTTTTTTGCGCTATTGCGGCACTGAAATATCAGAGAGATGTTTAAGGGATCATTTCAAGGAAACCCGCTATATCTATGTGATTCTTGTAAGTAATAAAACATAATACTAAAAATAAAATACAAATTTTAACAAAAAATACATCTTGCTATACAAGATGATGCCATGTTGAGGTATTTGAGTGACTCTGCTGCCTGATTCCCCGGGGTTTGGTCTTTACTAAATTAAATAAATAAAACAAGTTTTTTTTATCTGAAAGTAAGGAGCGACATTAAAACTTAAAACGAACAGTAATTATTTCGTATATTAAAGGGGTTGTTCCCTCCTCAAGGTCCCGCTCTTTACGCTCTAAAGTTTTTTATTGTTTTAAGAAGTAGAGTTGTGAGAAAGAGCCAAACTTTAGCGTAAAGAGCGGGGCGTTGAGGAGGGGAGAGTCCCTTTTATATACGGAATAATTTCAATAATTTCTTGTTGAAATTAAAAAAAAAAACTTTTTTTTTAATTTCATTTCTGAATATCTTTGCATTAATGCAGGTTTTGATTTTGGCTCACCGTACATGAATAATTAAAAGAGATTTACATATTAATTTTACTTGTTTTTTACTAAATAACTTTCTCAAAGTTTTGATCGGACGATTTTGAGAAAAAAAGGGGCGGGGAAGGGGACATAGTTGCCCTCCAATTTTTTTTAGTTACTTAAAAGTCCACTAGAACTTTTAAATTTATTTACGAACGTTTTTATTAGTAATAAATACGTAACTTATAAATTAACTTACGTAAAGAACTTCTATATTCGTATATTTTTATTACGTATGTGAGCGGGTACGCCCTCTTGTCAATACTTGGCTCTTTACACTAAAGTTCAAATTTTGTTCCAATTCTTTAAAAATGATCCCTGAATCACTAAGGCCGTTTAATCAGAATAAATAGCTCTTTTGAAATTACTAAAAACAAATTAGCGTAAAGAACAAAGTATTGAGGAGGGGACCCTCCTCTCACATATATAATAATTTCTGTTTGTTTTAAGTTTTAATTTTGCTCCTTACTTTCAGTTGAAAAAACTATTTGTTTTTAATTTAATTTCTCATTTTTTTGATAACACTGGGAAATCAAGTGCCCCCTTCATAGAAATTCTCTTCGCCCATGATAAATTCCTCCATGGAAAGATTCTCTCACATAAACTCCCCCCTCCGACACCATATCACCAGAAAAAATACCCCCTGAAAACGTGAGTATAATTCCCAATAACCTATACTATATGTAAACAATGGGCAAAGTTCATAACTTGCAGCCCTTCCCACGGACACTGTGGAGGATTAAGTCGTCCTCAGAGACAGAGTTATTAGATTTTTCAACTATGCTGAACAAAATGGATATTTCAAAATTTTGATCCGGTGACTTTGGGGAAAAATGAGCGTGGGAGGGTGCCTAGTTGCCCTCCGATTTTTGGGACACTTAAAAGGGCACTAGAACTTTTCATTTACGTTAAAAAGAGCCCTCTCGTGACATTCTAGGACCACTGGGTCGATACAATCACCCCTGGCAAAAACAATAAAACATATAAACAAATAAACACGGATCCGTGATCTTTCTTTTGGCAAAAAATTCAAAATTCCACATTTTTGCAGGTAGGACCCTACAGTAGGATTCTCTGATACTCTGAGTCTGATGGTGCGATTTTCATTTATATTCTATGACTTTTAGGATGTGTCTCCTTTTTTTTGAAAATAAGGCACTTTTTCTCAGGCTCGTAACTTTTGATGGGTAGAGCTTGACATAATGAAACTTATATACTTAAAATTAGCATAAAAATCCGATTCTTTTGATGTATATATTGGTATCACAATTCCGGTTTTTTCAGTTAAAGTTACTATTGAGCCGGGTCGCTCCTTACGACACTTCGTTACCACGAGCTGTCTGATCAAGCTAAGACCTTAGCAATGAGCAACAGTTTGACAGCGACAGTTTAGACGGAAAATGTTATGAAACTTATTTGAGGACAAATTTGACCTTAGCGAACTTCAGAAGTAGCCCATTTTTAATGTCAATGCAAATTTTAATGACAGATAGTTACTCTTGCTGAAAACAAACCATTATAAAGGCAGCGCAAAAACACTCCCTCAGCAAAGAGCGATATGGCTTCAATATTTAATTTAGTTCACCATATCATTTTTGAGGAAGGAGTTGTCGTAGACATTTCTAAAGGGGTTCATTCAGTTGGGATTTGAAAGTTCTACAAACCTTTTTAAGAATCAAAAGTGATTGAAGAGTCACCAGCCACCCTCCCATGTTCTTTTTAGCTGCCTCCTCAATCCCCAAATGAATCCGACTAAAATTTATAAATCGATAATTTTTTTTTCAAACTAGTCAGAAGGTACAAAAATTTTACCCTTGGGGTTGACATGACCAGCCACAGACACTGGATCAGGGGCTGTAAATTATGCGAGGCGTTCAGTGTTTACTTATAGGTTTTATTATTGGGGAAGAGGAACATGTTTGATCCTGGGTGTCCAAAAAGGCTAAGAGTATTAAGATAAAACTTTCAGTAAAGGTTGAGGGGGATGTTTGAACTAGCTAAATAAATACTATGTGGATACAGGTTGTTAATAGGGCATGCCCAGCACCTAAGGGTACCAAGTTGAAACTTTGATGGCAAGTTGAAATAAATCAAAAGACAGCTATGTCCAAACAAGTTGTCAAAAGGGTTTATTTGCAGTTTCCCATGGTTACGTTTATAAATTGAAAATTTTGGGGCATGCTAAGGGGGGGGGGGTGCAAAACTAAACCGATACAACTATGAACATCCAGGTTGTCAAAATGACGTACATACAATATTTCATATCCTGCAAAGTGTATGAAGTTGAAACTTTTAGGGAATGTTGAGGGGTATAGTGAACTAAATCAAAAGACCCTAATTGAATTCAGATTGCCAAAAGCACGTATCAGCAATATATCAGGTACGGCTAAGGATAATAATGGATCAAGGGACTCAGCTGGAAATTGGGAAAATACTGGACCGAGGAAACAAGTAGATTTTAGATTTTGACGCGGGGGAACCAAGGGAAGCTTATTATGGACAACAAAAGTATTGAAGAAAAGCACGGATAGATTTACTCTTTGTGCAAAATATTCTTTTTTTAATGATCTGCTTTAGCACAACTTAGGTTGTAATTAAAGCCTGCTCAATCAGGGTTGTTACTAGCATAAATACAGGGGAGGAGGGACAAGGAATTTTACCAACTGGCTGGTCTTTTTACCAATAATTAGCACTATGTCTGTTTTGAATACGACCCGTATAATCACTGCAAGAATCGGTAAAACTGATGCCTGACAGATATTGAGATTTTGGTATATGTCATGACACTATTTTCATGCTCTTTATTTAATCAAATGGAAAATTGTGGCACCTTCTGTAAAATCACGGCAGGAGTCAATGTAACTGCTGCGTTTATTGACCAAATTCGACATTACTTTAGATGGCATGTCAGTATTTTCGCGGTCTTTACTTAACCGAAGAAAAATTTTGGCGCCCGCGTCACGATTTAACCAACTCATTTTTTTTATTTTTTTTACCAAGTGCCCAAAACTTTGAAAGGGGCGTCCCCCGTAGGTAAAAGCCTTGTGATCAATCAAAGACTCTTCTTTAAAGATTCCTCAATTGAAGTTTTAGAACCAAGGGAACCTAAACCGGAAACAAACAAGGTTGCATAGAATTTAGACGGCCTATTTTATTTTTAATCAACAATAAAGAGGTTTTTTTTAATAATTCAGCTCAAAATACATTTCTTTAAAAGAATAAACAGTTAAAACAAAGTAGAAGACAATAAAATTCTTGTGACAGAACGGTCTATAAATATTCGTCTATATATAAGGTTGTAATACGATGGGGGTCAGGATAGCTTCAGCCTTTAGAAGGGCCAACAACTGTACAGAATTTCTACCCTTTCATCTAAATGATATTCACCCGTCCATTTATCAACAATTTTACAGTATAGCTGTTATTAAAATTGAAAAAGAAATGGTGTAAAGTTATGTCCAAAATATACATAGCAAGGCAGTATCTTTATGCTTGAGCAGAAAAACCAACAAAAACTTTATATTTATTCTCTGGCTAACCGATAAAAAATATAGTTATTAAACACGAATAGATACTAATTAAAAAGAAATTTAAAAAGAAGATTTTCTAAGAAAAGTAAAGAGCTTTATTAAACTAAAGACGAGCAGAAATACAGTATAATAACAATTCAAATTTTAATGGCCAAATATACAATCAATGAATAAACGAGACCAAAACTAACAGAAACCACCAAAAACAGGCCTTCCAGCCTTCT